>NC_053488.1:89854196-90132487 GCF_015227805.2 Hirundo rustica
CGTTGTTCGACATGAAAAGCATCTTTCTTTTTCTCTCAGTTTTGAATACAATACCTTGCTGATATGATACCCTGCTATACAAATATCCTAATAAGCCCCTTAAGCATGAAGAAATTCCTCCTTTTTCCCCTCCTAGCCAGGACCCAGCTATGCATCAACCATTTACATAGTCATTCTTTGAATCTAAAGCCAAGCATTTTTGTGTCTGGAAAATCTGGGATTACCTGGAAAGGGGTTTTCCCACAGGGGAAATACCAGTGCAGGCCTCTGGAGCCACCCTCACCACAGAACTGTCCTTATTTTGTCTTGTGGCCAATGGGAAAGAATTAGCTTCTTGGTAATAAAAGATGTATCTTTTGCATTGGGTGTTCAGCTGATTACTTCAGCTGTCCTTCCTCAAGAGTCTCCTCACACCCGCTGAACCAGTGAAAACTCAGGGTAATGCCTGGAGCCACAAAGAGCTTACAGGAGACAAAACTCAGCTCTTGTGTGCACTCCTGTACAGTTCAGATAGGGACCTGCTGGAGTGGGTCCAGAGGAGGCCACGGAGCTGCTGCAGGGCTGGAGCCCCTCTGGAGCCAGGCTGGAGAGCTGGGAATGTTCGCCTGGAGAAGGGAAGACTCCAGGGAGAGCCCTGGCAGGGCCTGAAGGGGCTCCAGGAGAGCTGGAGAGGGACTGGGGACAAGGGATGGAGGGACAGGACACAGGGAATGGCTTTAAGCTGAAGGAGGGTGGATTTAGGTTAGATATTAGGAAGGAATTGTTCCCTGGCAGGGTGTTGAGGCCCTGGCACAGGGTGCCCAGAGCAGCTGTGGCTGCCCCTGGATCCCTGGCAGTGCCCAGGGCCAGGCTGGACACCGGGATTTGGAGCAGCCTGGGACAATGGAAGGTGTCCCTGCCTGGTCTCTTTATGGTCCCTTCCAACCCAAAGCAGTCAGTGATATTTTATTCTGCAGTTTTACACTGAACTGTGTTTGTTCAATGTAAAACTTTGATCTGTTTTGACTAATTTTGCACTGGGGTCACGGACAGCACAGGAGGACCAGTGCCCAAACCAGACTCCATCAGCTTTAGTCACAAACACATCTCTGATTCTTCTTCTTCCTCTGCCATGTGGGACTGCAAACGAACACAGCGTTTTGTAAAAGGAGCACTGGGGCAGGGGGCAGCAGAAACTAAATTTTGGTCTGGTGATGAATAAAGAGTAACCCCCGCTGCTCTGCACGGTATGCAGTCACTCAGAGAAAGTGTCCCTTCACTTTAGGAGCTGACTTCAGTGCCTCGATGGACTCAGCCTCCTTGCAGATGTTGTCAGTAACAAACCAGGCAGGGGTCAGACAGTGCCTAGCCTGGGGACACAGAGCCCTTGCAACCTTGCACGGAGGTTTTGCACCTCTGTCATCTGTCCATGAACACCACAGACACGGGCAGCATTTCTGACTCCCAGCTTCTCCCTTCCAGTTTCAGCAATTTTGGGAAAGATGCCTTGAGCCACTAGTGGTCGTTGTTGTCCTGTGCAGCTCTAATTCCCGGAGCTGGTGCCAAACAACTCCCGGGAGCGCCTTTCACCGGTACAGAGCCAGGATTCTACAGGCAAGCACAAAACCACAGCTCTGCTCATCCGTCAGCAGATGAGCGGGTGTTGCCTCTTCCTGTGAACTGTATTCAGTGTCAAGGAAAACACAACACTTAGACAATAATTAGGGGTGGCACTGCATAGGAAAGGCTCCAGAGAGCCCAACAGATGCTGCTTAGTTTACGGAGTTTGTGTAAACACCGATTTTGATGCAGCTCCTTTTATCCTGTGCACACTTGTGCGCCTCCACCTGACGACAGGCAACTGCAAAATCACAGGCAAATATAACACCCTGTTTTGGGGGAGTTGGGTGTATTTGCTGAGGGCTCTGACAAAGCTGATGCTGTTCCCCAGCTTCCCCCAGACAGTCTCTGCAGTACAGAGAGTTAAGAATTTCAGCCCAGATTGACAAACGGACAGAGGACAAAGCACTTAAAAGTGCTCAGCTTTTAAGTCTCCAGCAGAATTCACAGATAGGAGCAGGGCATTCCCAGGGTGGCTGCAAAGCATTATTTCCCTGGTGTGCAGCTACTCTGCAGGACCTCCTCCACACAGGGGAAGAGATCAGCCTCTGCCCCTTCCATGAATGCCAAAGATACACAAAAGGTGACCACAGCCATAATTAAGAAGTTGAACTTTACATTTCTAACTGGATGTACCAGGGAACGCCTCAGTACCTATGGACTCTGAATGGCTCTGGCCTGGCTTAAGGTGGAACACTCTCAGTGAGAGTTTCCTATAGGAAGGGTTAGTGAGAAATGAAGATACAAATTCAGGGAAAGGATGAATACAGCAACTGCCTTCATTTTTCTTCATTTGTTCCAGTTTCCTGAGTTACTGTAAAAACCTCAATCTTTAGTTAAATATCACATTACACCATGATCATCCAATTATAATCACAAGCCAACACTACAGGGATCCCACACTCCTTGCCCACTTTCTACTGGCCTCAAGATAGCATTTCAGAAAACAGAAAGCCACAGCTTAATTTAAAGCTACTTGAAAAATATAAAGGTGTAATAGCACATTCATACCTCTATGGGTGCATAAACAAACATATATTCACATGAATCCCTTTCACCTGAGCAGGAGCTTTTCAGGTGACTTCAGTGGGGACAGATAACAGCAGTAAAGGAAAACCCACCCCTTCACTGGAGAAGGAAAGCAGGAACTTTCTCTGGGACATGTAATAACATGTCATTTTAGACATCTAGCAGTGCTCCCATATTTTTCCCATCCTCCTGGTTAAAGAAGACATGGAACACATTACCCACCAATGCACACCAAGAGGGTGTGACTGACTGAGACAACCTGGAAGAGGAGAGCACCTGAAACAGACTAAAATCACTTTGACAATGTGGGAACACGTTGCTAAACAGCTGACCTAAGATTCAATTCAAATTTCATTGATGTCACTGGGAATTTCTGCAATGACTTTGCTGAGCTTTTGATTAAGCCTCAAGCCCATAAAATAAGAACTGGAAGAGAGATCTCTGGTTTTGCAGGAACCCTCACATCACCTCCACCAGATACCTCCCACAAGGCTTTGCGAGCAGTTGTTACTGCTACACAGACTATAAAAGAGAGACAGCATCCACCTAATTTCCACGTATCTTTCTCAGTCAGCTATAAGAAACCATTCTGAAGCAGCTTTCTGTTTCCTAAAAATTTCTTCTCTTATCTCTTTGAACTTTTCTGAAGAGTTGTACTCAGTACTCAGCCACGTTCCAGTAGTAGATATAGTCAAACGTGCTCACACCATTTTTGCAGTGCATGTTCTAGACACTCTATTTGCTCGCTTGCAGACTGTCCCAAAGGCTGTGTACTCATTTAAAAGAAAAAAAATTCCTTTATTTAAAATCCAGTTCTACATAATTCCATTTTAGTGCAATCTATATTCAAGCAAGCATTTAAATATTCTATTAAAATGGATCCATCATCAAATATCATGGAACCCAGCAAAATAATAGCCAACATCTTAGTGCTAAGCCTCCATCAGAGTCACACCAGTGCCTTGATACCCCCTTCATTTATTTCCAATTCTGGAACCTGTAACCATGGCAACATATATGGAAACATTTCAAGCAGAACAGAACTGACAATCACAATAACAGCGCAAAATACCTGAGGTGGGGAAAAAAGAGGAGAGGCACAAGCAGGTAGTTGTTGAAATTAAAAGCTAACGACAAGAAAACAGCTGGAAACAAATGCTGGCTCACACGGCAGATGTATTTCTGCAAACCTGGTCCATTCCATCTTATTAGCCGTGCATCTGTGGAAAGAGAGGTAAAAGAAGTATTTTTTTCAGCAAAGAGTGAAAGTGTGAACTCTAAAAAATAAGTTGCTGCAAATAGAAAACAAATGTTTATCTGTTGCATGCACATGCAGTAGTACTCAGCATTAGCCCATGAAAAGCAAGTATTTTTTCCAAAGGCAAACGCTCACAAATGTGCTTCAGAGAAACACTATCCATCCATCAAGAAAGAGTCACCTTTTAAAGAGATTCTAAAAGAATAATTCCATTAGCCTACATCAAAGAACAGGTTTGAAATGAACATGAGTTAATAAACCATATATGTGTAAACTGGGATAACTTCCTAGACATTTAAGGGAACTAATTAGCATTTGAATGCTGTGAAGCAAGAAAGGGAAATTCTATCTTTAAACTGTAACAATCAAAACTAGAAATGAGATTGACCTGTGTGGGAGAGCCTAGCAGGATGCAGCTGCAAGGTTAGCTTCGAAGGTTTATGGGGCTGGAGCTGAAAAAACACAAAGAATCAAGGCCATCACGAGACCTGCAGGGAGGGCTGGGGTTTTTTTATCTGTTACCCCGTGAAGCTGAATTTAGAGAACAGAATTAAAGAACAAGAGCTGGACTTAGATCAGCCTCCCTGTTGCAGCACCTCACAAGCCAAAAGCTGTGAATCTGGCATCAAAACCATCAGGAATTCAGCCAGCAAGGCTCCCTGGAAAAAGGGAAGAAAAAATAAGACAAGACAAAAGCAAAGATGATATTGAACTAGGGAGCTGATGGAAGGACGCAGAGCATCTGGGGATTGCTCTGCCCAGGAGCTGTAACCTCCAGGAAACCCACAAGAGCTCTTTCACTAAGCCTGGCTCCGTGATGGCATAACTGCAGCCTGAGGCTTCACACACCCTCCAAAACTGCATGTTCCATTTAGCCAGCTCCTTTCATATCCCTTTTTCCTTCATCAGAAGGAAAATATAAAAATTCTGCATCAGCTATTAGGTGGGATAAATCCCATCCTTGCATGGGAAAGAGTGACAGCAAGTGGAACAGGCAGAAGTGGCTGCAGACTGTAAAAAGGCCTGAACCCACAAAACATATAAATGCACACAGAAGTCAGAATTTCCAGGATCAGATACTGCAGACAGTTATTGTCCCTTTTCAGTGCCTTGTGCCTGAGACAGGAAGATGGACTCTGACACTTCACTGCTCCATCTCTCTGGGCTGTGCTGGTGGAGTGTGTGTGTGCTCTCCTGCTAGAGCAGCTGCTTCCACCTCACAGTACGTGAAAGGACCAGGAGGAGACTCCTGGGGCAGGGTTACCATTGGAAAACCAGAGATAGCCACTGGGGCCTGAGGAGGGCCTGGCATTCCAGGGGATGGCAGGGACTTCACTCCTCACAAAGCACCCTACACTCTGCCTTAGGCTGTGAGTTCCCTTCTCCCTTGTCCAGGACTGCAGACCCACAGTCCATAATCCCATCAAACACCAAATGCACAGAGACTTCCTGGTCCACCACAGCACATGGCTGTGTTTCCATGCTGAATCTCCTGGTGCCGCTGGGAATTGTGGTTCCCACTGTGACGATCCGTCACTGCAGCAGCAGGTGGTAGAGAGGGAGCTGGGGATGCTTGGTTTTAGGGCAGGGAGCAGAAAGATGGTCCAAGCCTTCCTTCTGTAGTCTTCTAGTCATTCAAATCTTATTGTGCAGCAATGGCCAGTGGAAGCAGGGGAAGATCTGGATTAGAAATGAACAACATTGAAATGGAGAAGAACCGGGATGTGGGTTAGCAATAACTCTGGGAAAAGTGTTAGTGTCTCTTTTCTCCCTCGCATCTCAGGAAATGTAACTGTCAAGGCACAGTACACAAAAAAGCTGTCATTCACTGTCATGTAGGAAGCACCTTGCTCTTCTTCCTCTGGGGAATTTCCTCAGTCGCTGGATTTTGTAAAACAGAATATTTTTCCCCGCACATTGTGTGTCTCATTGACTCCTATTTTCTTCTTTGTCACTTTTAAGACTCTTCTTCCTGACCCTTGAGAAGGATTTGAGCTTTCCAGCCAATTTCTCTAATGCCTTCAGGTTAACGTGGGTTCAGCAGCAGCAGCAGCAGAGTTTAACAACAGGTTTGGAGCAGCACTCGCTCACGGGTGTGGGAGGAGCAGGGAGGGGTGAGGCAGGCTTAAGTCCGCCCATGCTGCAGTGTCTGGACATTCTGCTCCAGAGGGAGCCCTCAATGACCCCTGGCCTCCATCTGCACAAGGCAGCACATCTGCACCCTGCACATCTGGATGCTGCACATCTGCACCCTGCACATCTGCACCCTGCACACCTGCACCACTTTACCCCTGTACCCCTCTCCCTAGCCGAACCCTGCTCCCAGAGCAGGCACTGCAGCCTGAGACCTGACCCACAGGTGCCAAGGCCAAAGGGGAACCCTGTGATCCCTGTGAACACTCTGAGCAACCCAGCCTTCCCCTGGGAGCCCCAGACCCTGCTGAACAATTTGTAGAGAATTTACTCGGAAAATATAACCCGTCATGAATTACAGATTTAAAGTGCTGGAAAAGGTACTGTGCCCCTTGGGATGCTCCTTCAATGGCTAATTAATCTCACTTTAAAACCAGCCTTCTTTCTTTCTAATTTTTGCTGACTTCTTCCATTTCTAGTTACACGATCTTGTTATACTTTTAACACAGATATAACAGGTTTTCCATCTTCATGCAGGTGCTGACAGATCAAAATTTTCAGCTTTCCATTTTTTCAAAGGATCTAGTTAATGTTCCAATAAAGAAAACCTTTTCATTTCAAACTCCCATTAGATCACTTTTATAGAAAGATATCTATTTATTCTTAGACTCTAGGAACTACAGCAGTGAAACCATTTGCATCCAGTGTTCCTCTATTTTTATACCCACTTTAACCTAAAAGCAAAAGTATGAAAGTCTTAACTCACTCTGGATTTTGATTTCACTTCGCACCTTTAAAGTTAATTAATTATCATTTGGAGTGAAATGGCATGTTTAACAGCTATAATGAAAATGTTAATATACTGGGCCTAAGGAGTTCTGACCAGAATGCAAGCTGTCAATAATCTAATTATTTATTTATTTTTTAATTTTGCATTGTTTGCCATCCCAAACTGGAAGTTCATATAATGAGAATAATACTCACTAACCTCAAATGATTTGGAGCCATGAAAGCAAAATGCTGTATATCAAGTCTGAATCCTCAGAAAGTAAAAATGAGCTATTATTTCAAAACAAAAGGTCCTTCAGAATTGCAATTGAACTGTGTTCATTGCCACTACTTCAATTTTTATTTTTCTCCTCTGTTTTCACATTGGCTGGGTGATTTGGAGTGTATTCCTTTTGGTCTACACCCACACCCCCAAATCAAGGCATGGCAACAGATAGCACTGAATCACTGTCCCTTCTTTGTCACCCTGGAAGTCTTCTGTATGAGGATAAAGCAGGAGCAAGCAAGCCCCACTGTCCCCGGCCTATTCCTGCTGTAGGACTGCAGAGCCCAATAAGGATTATGGCCTTACAGCTGTCCTACTGTTATCTTGCTACCTGTGGAAAAAAGTTTATGGGTTTTGTTTTGTTTTATTTTAAACTCATGCCTTATGACTTTGGAATTAGGGATGAATCCTATTAGGAAGACAAAAGGCTCCTTGTAGTTCATAGCTGTCTAATAGTGGGAGAGATAGAGAGACTATTATATTTGGCACAATATTTAGAGAAATTAATCCTCCAGCGCTAAAGATTTGAGGGATTAACAGTTTGAGTGACAGCTGAGCTCTATCCCTGGATTGTGCCACAAAACCATTTGCCTCCGAGTTGAACATGTTCCTCACTTCCATCCGAGTCAGCACAATTCCTGCTTTTATTGCACTCGGGTCCCCAGGGGAGATCAACAAACTCATAAATCCTTATTTCATGGTGGTTTGCAAAATTGTCATGTTATTTTTATTTCTAGGATTTGATATGTGCTTTCCTCCCTTTGTGAAGAAAAAGACGTATCCCCTGTATAAAATGCACTACATTTTTAAAGCTTCAATATTTGATTAAAGAGCTTTGAAACTGTCCATTTTCAGTAAGAAATTATGTGTAGTGGCCATGCATGTAAACACATCCACAAAGTATCATCCAGACCCTCCCAGGCATTGCTTGGAGAAGTCCTAACTAGTGGGAGACCTTAACTACTGTGTCCTTGCTCCCCAGTTTCCCCCAGCCGAAACGGGGCTGTTCCCCTGGCCCACCCTGGATTGCAGAGGGCAGAGCAGCTCCCGTCCCCAGGGACTGGAAGGGGGATCCTGCAGTGAGGAGCTGGCAAACAGGAGGAAGTGTCCCCAGTGCCGGAAAGAGGCACTGCCACGGCTGTGGCATCACAGATGAGATGGGGAAGGAGAGGAGATTTCGTGGTTGCCATGGCAGTGGCAGCATGGGGCCATGGAAGGAGAGCAAGAGATATTCACTGCAAGCTTATTTGTGTGGCTTTGTAACGAAAAAAAATCAGTGAAAATGGCACAAATAAATTTACAATTAATCTTTCCAAGATCTCCATACTTTGAAGTCACAGAAACATACAATACCAGCACATGGGGCACGATGCAATTTTGCTCTGAGCTGTGTAACTTTGTAGAGACCAATGAGGTTATAAGGTTTTGTCCAAAAGGATCTTAAATATCACAGTGTGAATATGTTCCTTGCTTTACAGGGCTTAAGAATTTACCAGAGGAGGAGAGTTCCTCCAGGGAGCAGTGTCACCCATGCAGCTGGCAGAAATCACTCAGCCTCATCCAAAATGGGGACATTTACTGCCTTCCACAGAAATACTTGCAGGGACACTGCCCATGGCAGGATGTTTTTGCCATCTGTGTTCCCAGCTGTCAGGTTATTTCCATGGCCATTTTTGATAAGTAACACCTACTTGCAGTTCCTGGGCTAGAGGAAAGAGCCCGTGCAAGATGTCCCACAGCACGACAAGCAGGTGGAGATGGGGGACAGGACAGGGGCTGTGAGCTGGCACACACCCAGGTGACTGATGCTTTTTCGGAATACACAATGAGAAGATGCTTTCAGAGCAACAGGGAGATGAAGACAACTGCACATCAGCATGAGAAGCTACTGCAAAGGGTCTCCTGTGGGCATGAAGAAGAGCCAGTCTAGATAGGAAAGCCTCCAGAAGGATTTGGGATGTTCTTGTGAACAGAGAAGGTACTAGAGGTTGTGGATGACTCTCACTACTCATAAGCAACTTCCCTGTCCAGCATTTACAGGACTCACTGCTCTTAGCTGTGGATCAAATCAGGATTTTTATGACTAAACCATAAAATTCAATGTCTTCAGGGTAGGACCAGACCTCAGACCTGTCCTCTCATGAAGCAACATGAGCAGCCACAGCACAAAGGAGGGATGGGAGAACTCTCAGCACTGGTGCCTTTTGCCCGGTGCCCTGCACATCTTTGGGGTGTCGGTGCATTACCCATCCCCGGTGCATTACAGTGGGAGCTGTGGGATTAAAACGTGCTCTCAGTCCTTGGCATCAGACAATGTTTTCTTTTCCTTCCCTAAAATTGTATTTCAGCCTTAATTAGCTCACAAGCCTGTTGTTCAAAAGCTGAGATTTCCTCTCTGGGTTTTCCCCTGCTTCAGTTCAAATCACATCTAAAGACAGAGCCATCCTTTCATGAACTGAACCATTTCTTTTGCTTGCATTGCCAGCATGGTTAGGCCCTAATCAAATCTCTTCCCTACTGTAACATTTCTTTTCAAGGTAGCTCACTAACCCTTACCTGTTTTTCACTTTTACCTGCAAATACCAAAATACCATCAACTGGAAAAGATAATTCCTCACTTGTGAAAGTGTTATTTTTCTATTCTGTGATATGGGCAATACAAATGTCACTCCAAGTCAGGTTGTATTAAGTAGTTTCATGTCACATGACACAGTGTGAATTGACACATGCTGTGCTGTTGTATGAGATCTGGGGTTACTTGTTTGAAGAGACTTTTTTTCTTTTCTGTTTAGGAGAAGATATTACATACTATAGATATTGCATGATCCATCCATTAGCTAAAAGATAGACTCGGATAAAGGTGCAATTTCTGACATTCAGAGCAAAATAAAACCTGAAAATCATTGCTTACTTTTCATATAATACTGATAGTTAGCTTATTCCTTACAATTTATTAAAGAGAGCAAAAATAACGTGAAGAGACTACGTCTATTACTAAATACAATTCATACAGAAAAGTAAAACAGAAATCCTCATTCAGACCCCAAATGACAAACTAAACCCGGGATCGGCTTCATTTAGCAACTTCTAGTCACTCTGAAAAGCCTCTTATAAGTTTCAGCATTGTGTTATTTTTTCAGTAAGTTATGGAAAAGACAAGGACCACCTCTGAAAGACAGAACTAACCTCAGTTCCTCTGGAATCAAAGCACTACATCCACGATTTCACTGGCACATCCCAGCCCAAGGGCTTTCACGGTATACCTCCATCTTATCGACTGCTAGAAAACTTATGCAAAAGTTTGAAGCCTTAGGCTGCTTACAAAATGCAAAGCACCACCAGTGGAACCCATCCGCCGCGCCCCGCTTGTTGGATTGCCACAAACCACAGCGCACGGAATCACTCGGACTGGAGAAATCCTCCGGGATCGTGCAGTCCAACCCTTAACGGAGTCACGGGTCAAGGCTGCATGACAGGGCACACACGGTGACCCTGGCACGGATGCGGGCAGGCTGCAGCAGCCTGGGAGCAGCGCTGGCTGCCGCGCCGCAGCTGCCCTGCAGAGCAATGCAACCCCCGCGCTCCATCGCAGCACCCCGCACGGACTGCGGCCGGGGCGGCGCATTTGTAAGCAAAACACACTCTTACTTTCTCAATACTGGCTCCTTTATTGCCGCCTCTTATAGCTGGCAACATAGGAGAGAACTTCATAAAGAAACTCTCATGATAGCTGTTATTTATTATGCAAATGCGGCCTGCCACGGCAACATTGCATGCAGTAGATTGCTTTATTTGCCCTGATACATCCATATTCAAATTTAGTCTGCGTACATTGTGCCTACAAAGATTTTGTTTTCCTTGACACTTACAGGAGAACAAACTGCAATTAATACAGCCTGCATTAGCAGACAGCACCCAATTAGTTATCATCCATTTTCAGAGTGGAACTCCAGACTAAAAAACATGGAGCTGGCTTCTTATTTCGAGAGGAAAATACATCCAAACTACGGGTTTTCAAAGACACATTTAACTCACAATGGCCGGGATACTCACTTGGCCTTTAATGTGAAATGGAGTGTTAATTTTTCTCTGTCACCTCTTAATTGCTTCCTTATTATACTGTTCAAGCAGTTAATTGCTAGACTGAGTGAAAGAGTGTTTTCAAGGGAAAGGAAATGCCACAGCATGAAAGAAAAGAAAAAAAAAAAAAAGAAAAAGAAAAAAAAAAAAAAAAAAAAAAAAAAAAAAGGCAGCACACTAGAGTAATTTGGCCTGATATAATGTTAGTTGTGGTATTGCCTTTAACGGCAACTACAAAAAATTAACAGGAAAAACTAAACAGTTTTCTATTGCCAAACAGGGCAGGAGCCGTATCGGGAGGTTTGGCGACCAGCAGTACCCGGGATCACACTCAGGGACCGCATCTGCTCCACGGACGTGGCGTTTGTGCTCCGGAGATTTCCTTCTGCTCCACCGCTCACAGCAAGGACCGCACCGACGTGCAGTGCAGGAGCTGCTTCTCGGGTCCACCTCTCGCTGTACTCACTGATACCTGCGGGCCGATCAGAGCACTCCGAGCTGCCCAGAGCACCCCGGGCCCATCAGAGCACCCTCGAATTGATCTGCGCACCCCCGGGCCCATCAGAGCACCCTGAGCTGACCAGAGCACCCTGAGCTGACCAGAGCACCCTGAGCTGACCAGAGCACCCTGAGCCCATCAGAGCACCCCGGGCCCATCAGAGCACCCCGGGCCCAGCAGAGCAGCCCGGGCCCATCAGAGCACCCTGAGCTGCCCAGAGCACCCCGAGCCCATCAGAGCACCCCGGGCCCATCAGAGCACCCCGGGCCCAGCAGAGAACCCCGGGCCCAGCAGAGAACCCCGGGCCCAGCAGAGCACCCCGGGCCCAGCAGAGCACCCTGAGCTGCCCAGAGCACCCTGAGCCCATCAGAGCCTCCAGGCTGGAAGGAAGCAGCAGTGCAGCCTCCGGCTCTCCAGGACCCCTGTCCATGGCTGCTCTGATGAATTTTCCAGAGCCTCCTGAGCAATCCCGTGCAGCAGACTTGAAGAAACAACCAGCAAACACTCTTCTGCCAGTCCTGCAAGTGCAAGGAACTGCAATGACCCGATTTCCAGAGGCTGGGAGCACACCTGAGCCCAGCATCACTGACACGCCTCAGGCACCAAGGCCAGTCCTTTTGCACCTGGGACACCTGAGTCAGCAGGGAAAGGCTTTACTGAGGGACAACAGATACTCCAGATGCAAAGGCAAGAATTACAGGCCTTTATCTATACTGCAAGTGATTGAAGGCTCTAGAGGCAATCTTTGCATGACAGTGCTAGAATTCATGTTCAGTAGCATTTCCTCCCTCCTCTAATTTTTATTAGAGGATAGTAATTATTAATGGGGGAAGGAGACAGAGAAAAAAGCAGATACCAAAGATACTGTTGCATGGTAGATTTAAATATGCACATTAATTTATAAGCAAAGTGAGTTAAATATGAATTTTGAATTAATTTCCTAAATGTAGCTTCCCAGTGGACAATAGAAAGAGATGATCCAGTTATCAACTTGTGCTTATTAGCATTCAAACATGCTGATTAACTCATTAGTAAGACTACATTTAAAGTCATCCCTTTTGTTTCCTTCTACAAACTATTGGTCTTTCATGTACTGAAGGAAGAAAATACATTTATTTAGGACTGAGAAGAATGATCCAGCCTTGACTGGAAGAATAACAGACTTCACAGAACATAAAGAATATCCCCTTTCATTTTACAGGAGTTTATGAAGTAGCACTGTCATCTGCTGAACTGGGGGTGAAAAGCTTACACCCGAAACACTGCCTGACAGTGTTGCAATTTCATTGGGAGAAAATCATGAGTAGAAAATATCAAAGCAGAATTTAGCTTTTAACCAGACAGATCTCAGAACTGCACAGAGAACTCCAAAACAACATCCCTAAAGTGAAACTGAGAGACTGGCTTGTGAAGCTCTACCTGTGTCCTGCCAAGGGGCCAGACTGCTCATGGCTCCTGTGGTACACTGCTGCTGTCTGTTTGCACACCCTGCAGGCACCAGCCACCCAAATTCTCAGCACAAAAACACGCCATGGAACGCGTGGGATGTGTGATTTTGAGTTCCAGAGCTAAGACATAAGGTTTTGGCAGAAAGTGAGGGGAAGGTGTGAGCTGCGTATCTTCACCACCTGCAGCTACCACCTGCAGGGCAGACAAACACAACACCCCTGTACCGAGCTGCAGGACCTGCCCTTGGTGACACTGCTGTCATCCTGCCAGGACAGCCCAGGTACCACTTTTAGTCAACAGAAAACATGAAACAAGGCAAAGTCTTACTTTGCAGGACTCCATCACTCTTGTTTAAGAGTGCACCGCCGTGCTGGAGAAGGTGAGGAGCCCCAGCAGAGTGGAAGCGGCTGACATGCAGGGAATGGCTGCAGGGGGAGTTTTTCACTGCAGAAACTTCCTGGGACGTTTTTGCAACAGACAGAAACCCCAGCAGAAACCTCAGTTCATCTTCCCCACATATCCAGCAGTAGAGAAGGGCCCTGTCCTTGTGAGCCAGACTTCTACCGGTGGTAAGAACAACTGACCAGCTCTCACAAAGGTAGATTAACAATCCCAGCACCAACACCATTCCACATGCAGAGTCAAGATTTTCTCAACTCAGGCATCAGGAAAAAGTTTCAAAACTCTGGATACTCTTTTAATGATTATTTCAGCATTTCTTTAGTATTTTATTTTACTATCCCCTTAGAAACTGCACAGAATAGCTTAGCAGTGCCCAGAAATTTTCACTTCTTTTCACAGAGTAAATGCTGTTTCTTGGCCACATCTCAGTGTCTTCATTGTCTACCTGTTTATCCAGCCTTTACTTCCACCCAGCCCATACACTTCACAAGCTTAAACTCATTTCATTCTGTCCACTACTCTTGTGGAATATTTAATAATAAAATGCTGAGGCATTGAAAAAATTAAATATTCTACCACAGATAGCACAGACCATCTTTCTCCTCTGGCCTTCTAATGTCTTTGTGTTTAAACACAGGAAGAAATTGTTTAAAACTCCTTTAAACACATTGAGAAATATCTCTCTCTCAGTGGTGTAATCAACAGGTCTTTAAAATTCAGTCTAAACACAGCAAAAGATCTCATTTTGCAGAATTCTTGAAGCCTTTCTGAAAGGTGAAAACATTTTCTGTCCATACAATACCTAAGTATATGTATACATTACCCCCCATGCAGCACCTTGATGTTATTACAGCATAGTAGCAATCTCTTTATACATTTCTGCCATTTCAGAGAACATAAATAGGTTCTCTGAATAGGATGTAATTAAACTGAACAACCTGATGTCTTATTTTCATACAAATCCATTTTATTAAACTGTCTGTTTCCATTCTTACATATTACGATTTTTACCTAAACCTCTCTCATTTTTCTCTTTAACTTCCAATTTGCTTTGTCTAAGGATACTGACAATGTCCTATATAGCTTTGAAATCAATTTAGTGAGACAGTCTCTTTGTACAACAATTTTTCAATCTACTACATTTGCATTTCTATACCTTCTTTTAATTCACAAAGAACAGCATGTCTTACCCAAAGGAAATGGGAAAACTGAGCTCCAGGAATATTAAAATCTTCTACAAATTGGTCAAACGATTTAAAATGCCCATCCTTAAACAAATCTTTAATACAAATGGATCTTTTCTGTTGCTAGATTCTAAAGGCTCCATTTTTAATATAAGTGGAAGGTCCTCATTATAACACAATAGAGTTAAGGGAGACAATTTCTCATACCAGCCCATGAATTTATGCACTTTCCCCACATTTTACAGACTGGGACATAGTTGTTAACATAATCTTTTTCTGTCACACCATTTTTATGTATATTTTTATGTCTGTGTTATCTCTCAAGTTCAAATTCTGTATTTATAGATCCTTGTACAAACGTGTGAAGGAAATTACCCCTGTCAGCTCCTTATCACTTAGGGTTGTGATGTGTTAATCCCACTCTCCTGTTACAATTCTCACAGATCTGCTGCATCCTATTGGAGCAAGGTTTCCATTTAGCTTCCCTACACCTTCAACTGTACTACAACCTTGATCAGTAAAAGAAATAGAGTTAATTTCTCTTTATAAAGTTTACATTTCAGCTATGTAAATGAAGGAGTAAAATAAGCCATTCACATAAAAAGAAAACAGGGAAGTATTAGAAAGGACTAAAATGTTAAATTGAAGTTTGTCTACAGGATTTAGAGCATGAGAGATTTAGATTTCACGAGGCAGAACCACTCACCTAAACCTTCTGATCTCCCCAAACAGAGCCAGAGTGTTTAAAGACTATCACTCCAAGCAGGACTATAAGGCCTTCACTCCAATACTGAAAAGGAGATGTCTCTCCAAGTCAGAGAGCTGCAGGACAGATGAATCATTTAGGATGAATTAACCTCACCGAACACTGGCCTGTGGAAAACCCAGATGTCTGAGCTAAGCTTTTTGGCTGTGATTTCTCTGTTTTCATGGAGACACACAGCAGGTTTTCCACCTAATACAGGTGAGATGAATTTCTCTCTGGACCTAGAGAGCTCATATGTGGAGGAGTCTAAGTGACAAGCTTAGACAAAGTGCTGAGCTCTTAGCTAGCTAAGCAAAAGTAGAAAAAACCCTTTGTCCCATACACTTGCTTCCATTCATAACTCCATCACTTCTTCTGTGTGACCACCTTTGGCTATACACTGTCTGAATAAATAAGGCACATCTTGACAACAAAGGAACAGCCTTAAACTCAGCTCAGTTAGTCACTGTATATCACAGATAAATCTACTAGTGCAGGTCTGTGTAACATTCCTGCTGCCTGGACCCAAAGCTGCTGAGCTATCATACCTCAAAAAGGTGGTGAGTTGCAGCTCTTCTCTAAAAATAGAAAAACATCAGCAAATCCATGACAGATGGGAAGTGGAAACACAAGGCAACAGTAAAGAAAGTGTTGAGAGGGAAACTGGTATCTGAAGAAACAACTCTGACACCTTTGTACCATAGCCTCTCCCCCTTCCTGTGGTTGTTGGGACAGCCATGACACTCAGAGTGCCCCAGAAACATCTCAAGGCTTCAGGCATCAGCCCCTTGTTATCTCAAAGTCTCTCACACCTTTTCTGTGCAGCCTCCCACGGGCAGCTCCACACAGCTCGGGCTCTTTCTCTCCTTCTCCCTTCCTTCTGCAGTTCCAGCTCACTCCCTCCTGTCCCTGGCACGGCCACCTCACCCTGTCTGTCCCTCCTGTCCCTTCCTCCTCCCAGCATGGCCAGCAGGCTCCAGGTGACTCTCCAGCAGCCAACTCCCTCTCCATCACAGCCATGGCTGGGAGGGCAAGGCTGGTCCCACTCTGGGGTAATTAACACAGCTGCAATGGAGCAGGGGCAAGATGGCCTTCAGCACTGTCTCTATCTGTCTCACCACACCTTCCTGCACATAGAGCATCTCACCAGCAGAGAACCAGAGCCAAGGGACGTGATCAGCCAGCTACAAAGGCAGGGACACCGAGGGGCTCAGCACAGCTGGCTCAGAGAGCCCCAGGTCCCAGGGGACACACTGCTCAGCCCTCAGGACCACTGCCAAACACAAGCAGGCAGAAGAGCACAAAACTATTTAAAAAGTCACACAATTCTACATGCAACTTGTTTACCATGTCCCTCCTCTCCATCTGTCCCCCTCAGAAAAGCTTAATATCTTCTTTGAGTGGTGTTTGTCACCTATTCCCACAGATTTTTCCATCACAAGAACACTGCAACTTCTGTTCTCTATTCCAACACTTTGTTTTCCTTCCACTCATTCACCAGCCTTGCCTTCTGGCTTCCATTAGGCTGTTAGATTTTAGTTCCCCACTCCAGGCCTGATGATTCTATAATATGATCAAACTAAATGATTTAGGCAAAATTCATTCCACTACTGTTCTGCTAAAGCCTGCAGATTTACTTTAGGATTGAATTTGCTCTTCTTATGTGAGAAATGGGGGATTCAAAAGGAGATAAAAGAAGAATGAAAAGCAAAACTGACCTTGATGGTCATATTTTCTTTAATCCATAAGGGCCACTAGATGAATGCACACAGCCAGCCTGACAATGCTGCCTGCATTTAAACGCGGGTGGGTGTAAATATAGGTGAGGGCACTAATCAGCCAGGTGGCTACATGTTACCCTGAACACCAGCAATTAACTGCAAGGGCAATTTTCTCCCAGAGGTTAGTTATTTCATAGCCAATTAACCAGGCAGCTTCACCCCACTTTGAACTGTGTGTAGAGTAAGAGCCATGTCTGCATCTGGACCTTCAATAGATTCCCTGTAGCTTTAGCCATCAGCCCTATTCATCTTTTTCTAAAGTAGTTACAGCATCCACCTGCCTTTCAGTATTTAACTCCTTCATTTGTAAAGAAGCAAGCAGAATATTTGAACAAAAAGATATTTTTATCTTTATAATAGGCAAGGCAATTTTAGCAGTGTATGTCTATGAAACTCAGCACTCAGCCTTGTGTAGTGTCCTCACAAAATCACTGAATGCACTTTGTTAAACATACACAGTGCCTGCAAAGCTGGCCTTTGGACAGAGAAATCTGTGTTCCTCCATGTGCAGAATGTGGCAGGTCCAGGGAAGACTGAGTGAGTGCTCAGCAGGAGAATACATCCAGGTAACACAAGCTAATGCTGCACTCTCTTTATGTAATGCATTAATAATATAATTACACCTTAAATATTAATATAATATGCAGAATAGCACTGAACAGATTGTATCACAGGCTGTGCATATGTAAGCATTATCAGATTGTGTTCCCAGCAAACACATGACAGCATTACAAACCTGGGTGGGCACACCCTGGGCAGCCCCAGAGGGCAGGGGAGCAGCAGCTCCAGGGGCAGGAATCTGTCCCTGCCCTGCTCCATCCTGACAGCTGAGCTCTCACAGCATCCTCAGGTACTGCACCTTCTCCCTTGCATCCCACACCTCAGCACAGGACCAGAGCACGGCCTAACTCTGATTATTGTGGTGATTATTCCCATGAAATGCATGTCCAGCTGGATGAGGTCCTGCCTGGGGACCAACACAAGTCCCTGTCACAGGAGCTCCCTCTGCCAGGGTCTGTCCCAGCAGACGGAGACCTGCGGAGCTCATCACAGCTCAGCTGCACAGCCTGCAGGGCCCAGGAGCCCCCAGGGACCCCACAGCCCCGGCGTGAGCAACAAAAGGCATTTCCCAGCACCGTCCTGGTCCATCTAGACCAGAATCAGGGAACAGTTCCATGTCCCGGTGCTGTGATTCCAAACATACTCCAGAACCCCGGTAACTCACCCCGAAAATCTTCTCAATTACAAGGTAAACAGAGTCAAGAGTGAAGAGTTAGCATAACTACAAAGTCTGTAACTGTTATGAAATTCTCTGAGCTTTCCTCTACATTATTCCTGAGAGATTTTAGTGTAAGAGAAAATCTCAGATATTTTAAGAAGAAAAAAAATCTACCCTGTGAAACAACATTACACAGGATACACGTTCTCCTTCCGTAAAGGGATTAGGAGATGTGATGGAAAAGGGAGTATATCCGTAGGACTTTGCAGTTTCTAGGTTGCCAAATTCTTGCTGAAATAAGAACATAAAAGCAGAATACAAATACAGTTTTGAATAAAATTAAATAAAATAGTAAAACCACACAGAAATAGAGCAGTGTTTCAGTAGTTGCTTTTCACTGTGGACAGGTTAATAAATTGAAACAGATATTTAAGTGAAATTTCACTGATGGTCAGGATGATCAGAGAAGAGATGGTTATTACTTGGCCACATCAATTCCCATCCCCTTGCTATTCTCTGTGCATCTCTCAGTAACAAGACTGTCATTTTAAGTATTATTTATTTACCAGACAAGCACGGTATTGTCTGACAGGTAATAGAATATTTCCATGAATATTATTTGCTAAAAAACAGCAACATGAAATGTAAGTTTTTTAGTCTGCTACAATAAGTAGCCAAAGATCAAAACTAATCAAACCCATGCTGACAATTAAAGTCTGACAATTCTGTCCACTACAGCTACTATTGTTTACATAAGAAATTTATCAATTACACAGTAAGTCACTATTATATATTTTTGGCAGAGAATTGGAAAATATATGCAAGCTATTCAGTTTACATTTTAAAATTAGCTGTTCCTAGAATGTATGGGAAATGAAAGCTTAAATTCATGACCCTCCCACACTACAGATTGAAAAAATATGTTGTATCAAACATCCACATAAATTATAAAAGCCCCTTTAAAATGTCAAATATAGATCCTACTGTGCTTAGGATGTCAGCATACCTCTAAAAATATGGAGTGATGAGGCATGGATACAATTTACAGCGGAAATCAAGCACGCTCTTCAACTTGCACGCACAAAAAAATGTGATAAATCAAACAAATCTTCCCCTTTTCAAATTGAAGTTGAACTGCAACTGTATTGAGTTCACACAAATTGTCCAGATTAGTGATATCTGATTACAGTATTAAGGAATCCACAGCTCTAATGTCATATAGCCCTTTTTTTGTTTTGGTTTTTTTACAGTATTACAAAATTTAATGCCACAGTTTTAGGAGACAAATGCATTAGCGGAAATCATCAGTTAAGCCACTTGCATTAAATAGTGTTGAATAGAAAAAATTCTATTAGTTCAGTTGTGACACCCCTGGTTTTTGTAAAAATCAGTAAACCAACGCTTTTAGGCTGAGCCTGCAAATAGATGTACCTTGGCACTCTCACTGCAAACAAAAAAAGCTTCTTTTCTAGGTTTTATTGTGGGTAAATCTGTAGTGTTTCCTCTTGGTTAGTAGTAATTTCCCAGAGAGCTATTTTAAAAATTGAAAAACAAACATTTATAAAATAATGTGATTTATGGGGAAAACTAGCAGCTCCTGAGGAACGAAAAGAAAGAGTGGGATGGGATAAAACGTAGTGCTGTGAATTAACACAAGAGTAAGCGCAATGTGGTTTCCACACACAGAGAGAAAATCCGCGGACTTCCCCAGTGAAAGGCAAAAAACCTTTGCTCTGTGGCTGTCTTGCAAACTGCTTCAAGTGCAACACCTTCAAATGATGAGGCTAGTTAGGGGAGAAATCATCGGTAATAATATGTTCTTAGGCACCTAATCCTGGCTTTTTATTCACACAGCTCTGCCGTGCGGTGTCAGAAATCTCTCTCTGGTTATCAGCAGCCCTGTGAGTCCTTTTCTTTCAGGGGGCTGCCCTCCAGAGAGGGAGGGAGGACAAACCAATGGTTGTTGAAGGTTTTCTCTCCTTCCGAAGCGCTCCGCAGCGTGGGGAGCGGTCCCGAGGGCGCCGGCAGCGCCGCGGGAGAGGCGCGATCCCGTCCCGGGGGATGGATGGATGCATGCATGCATGGATGGATGGAGGCTCTGCCCACGAGATGGCAGGCTGAGATGCTGTTTGCGCCGCTCAGCCTCGCTTCCCCGGCAAACAGCTCCCCCTCGCAGATGACAGCAGCCCCAGGTAGCAGAGGTGACATTTGCTTTACATTATGATACGCACTAATTAATCATTAGCGATCCCAAAAGTATGTCGACTAAAAATGCTTTGCTATGGCTCATCACAGTAGGGGCTTTCAATATTGATACTGTTACGCACACATGTGCTCCACGGCTGGTTGTTATATGCCCACGGATTTAGTGTTTCAGGCTACAGAATATCTTTTAAGCGCTGCTAATTACTGTTTGCTAAAATTCCTTACAGTCAGTAATGAACTTAATGTCTTGTACTTTCTGCGAGAAACTCTGGAGGTCACAAAACGATTTCTTCACAGCGAGATGAAGTGGGAGTTCCACAAGCTAAAGCTGCTGCAAAACTGTCTGGAGGTTTCTGCGGCATAGCCCAGGCTGTTTGGAGGGGCCGACATTTTTCCAGCCATGTTTCAGTCTCTATGCCAACAGTCTGGGGCCGTCCCCCTTCAGCCCCACAGCCCGGGCACAGCTGAGCAGTGCCACAGCAAAGGGGACTGGAGACACGAGGGGTCTGTAAAAAGTGATGCCTGACTGCATGTCACCAAAGCTTCCTGTCACTACAGCGAGGACATGGAGGGGTTTTGAGTCACCTCTGCTCCCAAGTTCCCAGGTTGGAAAATAGGAGGTGATGAGGAGTGTTAATAAAGCTGAACAGGAAGGTCAGGAGGTCCAAAAGCACCAGCAGCTCTCAGCTCAGCCTCACATGCTTTTAATCCTAGATAAAAGCACCCAGGAAAGGTAGAAGGAGGAGGCAAAGAGATTTGGACCTTGCTTTCAATCAAGATGGGAATTTTCAGAAAAGGAAGAATCCTCAGAACCCTCTCGAGTGGCTGCAGAGCTTCTCATTTCTTCACCTCATCACTGCTGCACAGAAACAACCCAAACCCAGAGGTCCCTGACAGGTCCTACCTGGGCAGTCCTGCTCTCAGCAGGTTCATCTCCAGTTGCCCTGGGAAGACTCCAACTCTACAGAGAAGGATACATGGTCTTACCTGGTTCAGGAGTACTTTGACAGATCCTTTTAGATGGTAAAGGATGTTCAGGTGCCCACCAGTGAAGGGAATCACATCTGGTCAAAATGTTCTATAAACCAAAAAATCCTGAGTTCTAAAACAGTAACAAAAGCCTGCTTTAAAGAGAGCCAACCAAAAATCACATTCCAGGTAGGCTGACACCATTAAAAGCATCTCTGGGGGTCACCTTACCAGAGATTCTTATAACAGAATATTCTGAGTTGGAAGGGACCCACAAAAAAACCTCAAGTCCAACTCTTAAGCGAATGACCCACATGGAAATCCAGCCTGCCACCCTGGTGGTTTTTAGCACCGTGTTCTTACCATGTGAGCTAATCTCAGGGTCTGTGCTGGATCCGAACTAAGCTGTCTAGAAAATTCTATTCTAAACATAAAAAATCAAGCCTTGGAATCTGCTGGTGTTGCAAGACAAATATTGAAAGGTGAACACAGGCTTTTGCAAAGGTTATGAACTGAATATCTATGATGCTTCTCCTCAGGGAAGTGAAGATGGAGCAACCAACAAACATTTGTGACAGAACTTTTCTCTAGCACACTGCATCACCCATGTGTCAGAGGGACTCCTGCCAGCCTCGGTGTCAATTGTTTCCGCCTCCACCAATTCTCTGGTGGGCCCACACTCATCTCTGCTCTCTCCTGTAAAAGCTTTGGCTCACATCCCAAGATCTTGTTTCTAATGTGAACAAATTGTTGGCGCAAGTCAAGGCTAGGTCAGCATTTAACAGCTAAAGAATGGCAAAACCATTATTGGTCTAATGGGTCAGGAAATTAGTCCTGTTCAAGTAATGGAACTATATTAAATACACAGAAAACAATATAAAAAGGATAAAGGGGGAGTGAGAGAGAAGCCAAAATAGAAAAAGGGGATTTTCCACTTCTGTGTGATTTCAGGACCTGACATTTTAACAAAAATATCAAATACCAGTAAAGGTTTGATACAGCTCTGACAGTTGAGATTTACAGTTGCAGACTCCTTGCACTCTTAGTCCCACTGATGCAGAGTTTGGGGATTATATACAATAAACCAAAATTATAAAAAAAGGGACTTACAGGCTGAGGCCCTGGATTCACAGTAAAGCCCTTCCCACAGACAGGTGAGTTCTGAAGGGGTGAGGCACCATCACCTGTAGGACCTGCAGAAATGTTGGTCTTGCATTCTGATATTCCAGGGCACCAGACGTTTGCAGCCCTGCAGCCACCAAGACCCACCCATGGTTTTTCCAAGCAGAATTTGCTACAGGTAGAGCACAGAGGAATATCTCTTCTTTCCCCACATGGCCACTGTCAAGACTTGCAGGGTCCACAAAGTCCTGAAGCCCTCGGACATACCTGCATTCAGCCACTTACATCTGCTTGTAATGTTTCTTCTTAACTAGCAACCCTCAAAAGATTTTTCTAATTCAACAGTTAAGTACTCGATATTTTGACGCAGTTAGTGTGCCGTTCCAACATACTCTGCCCCCCTTATTGTCAATTCTTCAAAAGTGAAGAGAAAGCAATAGTCAATGAAGAGCACTTTAACTGCTACACCAGTTGACCTTCAAGCCTATTTGGCTCTATTTTAAAACTTTAGAATTAAACCCTGTTCTATTCTCTCTCTTGCCAACCATAACACTTATTTAAAATGCCCTCTTTTCCTGACGCATTACAAGTCTGGAAGCCCCCATGGCAGTTTAAACCCTGGCATTTTTTCAGCAGCCCCCTGATTTATGAGTTTAGGGTTTCTACATTCTAGGTGCTTTACACTGAAGCCTGAAAATGTACCAAGAAAATAAAAAAATAAATAAAGAAGAGAGCTGACTTCTAGCAGCAGGATCATGCTCCTCAGGACCTGCCGATTTAGTTCCCTTCTTACTTGTGAAACAGATGGTGTTTTATGCTTAACACAATCAGGACCATTCTCTATCTGTTGCTTTCTAACCTTCCCCACCTGCGTGAAACCCAGCCAGAGCTTAATGAACATACTTGGAGCTGTCTGGACTGAATTAGTCCCAGTAGGAGTTACCCTTCAGGTACTCCACAGTCTCTCACCACCGTGTAACTGCAAAGGAATACAAGAAACCTTTACACTGTGGCTAATTTAATAAAGGTTTGCCTCTGCTAAGTGCATTTTTTTCCCTTCCAAAAGCAAGCAATGTCCCATGTGTTGAACTATTATGGAAGCATTTGCAATTATCTTGAAAATTCGGGAAGAAAATTTTGGCATGAAAATGGGGGCAGAATGTGATTTTATGCAACATTTGTCTTCCAGTTTTAAACCTTTTCCACTTCTACACATCAAATCATTACAATAATTACCTTGCAAATGTAAGTCACTACCAAAATAATTTTTTTTTTCAAAATTCACATACAAAACTTTTTGTTCCTATTATTCATGCCTTAAATTTGCATTTTTTTACCACTTGAAATTCCAGCAAAATTATCTTTTTGGCAGCAGATTCCCTGAAATTAAAATGAAATTACAAGCTGGCTACCTTGACCATATTTCACATCCCAGACAGCAAATCTTAAAAATGTCATAAAGGCATGCTAAAGTAATTTCCTTCATGCTAATTATCAGTTGTAGAACATTGCTGAAGAGAAGTAATTCAGCACCCTGAGATTGCTTCCACAGTACCTATGGTGGGATCTCCAAGTTGGTTTATACACTGAAATTTCTGCTGCTGGCTTTCCTTCTTCTGTGTGATGTATAAGACTACTCCATATGGTTTCCCACCTGAATAAGCACAAAATTTCCATTAAATTAATTGGAGAATCGATATGAAGCAGGCATAGTATTTTTCCCAGTCTAGCTTAGACCAAGAATGGGATCTCAGTGGATTGCAATCAAATGAATGGCCAAATTTCCTCAGGAAGGCTCCCAAAGAACCCCAAATTATCCAAATTCTCTACCTACAATTCTGTCATGATGAGGTTTAGCTGTGAGTCCTTTCCACGGTGTTCAGCTGTACACAGATAAGACAGACTCCAATCTTCTTCACACACCAAGGAGGATTCTAGCACACTGAAAAAGCCTCTGTGATCAGCTAATATGGGGATCCAGAGAGTTAAAATTTCATGTTTATCATAAAGGAACAGAAAACACCTCCTCCTGCACCTCACCATGAAACACCATCAGGAATGTTTGCTGAACTTTTATTCAGGAAGAGCCAGGCCAGTTCCTCACCTTGAAGATGAAGAAACCAAACTTACGGCCATGACAGTGGCCATGGTGTCTGCTCTGGGTGCAGAGAAGGTGGTGAAACCTGCATGACCACAGTCCAAAATCCACCTCTTCCTTGTCTGGAAAAGTAGAGGTCGACACACATAGAGGATGGGTACTCCACAGAGGTTGCTAAATCAGATCAGAACATTTAAAAAATCTAACAAGGCACAAGGGTGTTATTTAAACTAGGAAGCAGGGGGAAACTAAGCATACCAGGCAGAGAGGGGCCTGCTGTCAGCTGTGTGTCAGTAACAAGATCTCTGATTGTGAAGGAGACGGCAAAAATCCCAGTTGAGCCCTGCATAGGCAGGCATCCCTCCGGGGATGGGGAACATCCAGCGACGCAACTCAGCATCACAAAAGGTGGTCAATTAAACAGAGAGCAGTGGTCAAACAAATGCCAGCAATCACTCTTCCTTACACTGCCATTTAGCTGAACTCCAGGGGATATTGGGCATCCCAAATCTCTGAAAACAGAAGGGGCATTTTGCTGGGGGGAAAGGTCAGATAAAATATAAAAGCTTGACACTCAAGAGGCTTCACACTGGTGAAGCAGAATGGAAGAACAGAAGCAGATGAGTCATGTACCAGTCTTCCAAGCAATAAGGGATTTTTCCACACTTCTGGTAAGTGCATGCTAAGTCCCTAGGGACCATTGCCCTGGGGACTCTGCCCAGCTCTGATTCTGTCACAGGGACTCACAGAGGCGAAGGGGGCAGGAGCAGCAGTGTGGGACTGAAGTCTCACAACACACTGTGATAGGGCAGGCGTTCCCACGATGTCAGACTTACTCTGCCAGCCACGGGGCAGCTGTAATCTCCAGTGCTCCCACAGGACAAACAGAGACGTCCTACCTCCAGGTGGCCATGCACCCATAGGAAGGATCTGTACCACCTCTAAACTAAGATACAGAACTGGCAAAGAGACAGTCTTCTGCATGGTCACTCTACCCAGTAATTCCAGTCTTCTCTCCCAAACCAAATTCCCAGACTCTACCTGCAGAATCAGCTCTGCTAATCAACCCCAGCCACAATGAGGCAATGTCATTTTAGAGAAGCGCATTGGATAAGGGCAACATTTGTTGAGCTGTAGAGCTCTTTGTGGAACTGCTCCATTTGGATTACAACTCAAGATAACTTAAAAGTTACCTTTCTTGGGGAAAAAAAAAAAAAAAAAAAAATCAAGTGCCCCTTTAGCAGTGAAAATGACATGCAGAGTTGGAGAACTCACTCTAGCTGAATCACCAAGTACAAAGAGGCATAGTGTAATTAAGTTCAGTGTCCTTGTGGGAGGGAATGCAACAAAACCTAGCACTGTGACATTAAGCTTTAGAAAGGGGATTTGAAAAAAAAAAAAAATGAGGAAGCCAGTCAAAAAGGCCCTGAAGTCAGAAGTGAGGAAATTAAAATCCTTCAACTCAGCATGGAGGCTACTTAAGCAGCCATAATAGAGTCCCAGAAGGAATGTGCAGCTTTTCAAAGAAACATGGAAGGCAAGAAAAATAAAATTAGCATGGGAAAACAGCAAGGTTCAAGGGGTTATTTAAGCCAAACAGGTAGAATTCAACAAGAAGTGAAAACCTATCTGAAGGAAGGAACACAACCTATGGAAGGTTCTCCCCATCAAGAAAACACAGCTCAAAATTATGGTAACTGAGAATGGTCTGGGCTGAGGGGAGGGGGGTGTGTGTGAGGAAGGAGAAAATAATTAATGGAAGTAAAAATGAGTAACTGTAAAAATAGATTTCCAGGACGCTTCAATGGATAATAACAGTGAATAAGGTGATTGCAAAAAAAAAAAAAAAAAATTAGTTATTTTTCATCAGCATGTAAGCCACTGTGATACAAACTGCCCAGGGTGGTGGACTCTAGGACAAATAGAAGGGTTAAAAAAATAAAGGAGTGGAAAAAATAAATGAATTAGAACTCAAGAGATCCCCAGAGCCAGCTGGAACAGGCAACTGCTCCCTAGGGTGGTATAGCTGGGCGCTAATCACAAAGTATGATTTTAGAGTGAGCCCATATGGAAAATGAAGAAATTCCTGCACTGAGACACTTTGTATCTCTTACATGCTGCATCAAAAGCCTCTTGAGGTCTTATGCAAACCAGAATGACCTCTGAAAATACGAGGACCCCTGCAATCTCTGGGAACCCCTTGTGACCCCTCCAGACCATGGCAGCATGATGCATCTTCTAACTTCTAAACGAGCCAGCAGAGGCAGAGACTTTCTCACTTTAATTGAGCTGGGCTCCAGGAAAGCGCCCTGTCCCCAGCTGCACCCAACCTGCAGCACAGAACATACTCGTTTGAGCTTCAGTCATTTGTGTGGTCTTTTAAGTAATTATCCATTGCATTATTCAACGGGAGAGCACAGTATTTACTGGATTACTGGGTCTGTACTGCCTTAAAGACACAGCTCAGTGCTTTGGGAGCCAGCTGCAGTGTTGCAAAAAATTTCTCTTTTCTCCTCCCTTGTTGAGCTACACAAGAAGGTTCTTTAAAAGAAAACTGAAATGGGGGTGCTACAATAAAAATGCAATATGTTTTATATCTTTTATGCAATATATTTGGTGACCCAGTCACAAAATTGGAGGTGGCCATGGCTCATTAAAGTGCCTTATACAGACTCCAGCTGAAATAGGCAAATTATTTTTCCACAGGAAAAACAAGGGCCACTGGGGCGTGTGGGGTGTTTGTGGTCAAGTACTGATTTCTACACATCCTAAAGGACTGACTCATGGCATATCCAGCTGCAGCATGTGGCAAAATTCTGTGGTGGTTTCTGCTACTCAAAAGGCACGTGCCCCCAAAGAAAAGACAAAGAAGGGAGTAGAGTACAAAGCGGTCACGAGCCGAGAGGGCCCCAGGTGCCTGCAGGCAGGGAGATGATGGCAGCTCACACTGCAGCACCCCAAGTCCTGGACAACCAGCACAGGCGACATCCTCCAGCCAGGGATGCAGGAGAATCCTTGTGGTTGGGTGGGATAAACCAGAAGCACCCAGAGGCACCAAGTTAAGACAGAGAATGAAACTGAAATATAGAGAAAGTGGGAAAGAGATGTAAAATATCCTCCTCCAATGTTTTGGAATTGGATGCTATGGAGTTGGAAAACATTCCCTTCAAATTAACTGCCAGTCAGGACAGAGCTAATCAGTTGGGATGGGGATAATTACACAAGGGGTTTCATTTAAGCAGTTGCTGTTTCATGGTCCAAATGCTGGCTTTTCAGAAAACCGTTTCTACCCTTGTACATGCATGTGGACACAAGGACAAGGAACATTCACGGATAACAACAAAGTGCCTTAGAACAAAAGCACAGAGATCAGTTGATGCTGAGGACAACAAACTTGACTGCCTGTAACCCTATAGAGAAGTGCAGGTTACCTGTCTGGCTCCAGGTAAAACTGCCTGACTCTGAGTTCATAAGCTGTGGTAGATCCAGGTTATGATACTAGAGGAGGGCAAAAATGATAAACAGTTTATTTAGGAGGCAAGGCATGTCCTCCAGCAGCGCATGCAATTTCATATCCCCTCGTGTCATCTCTCACTGACAAATACCCAGACACTGGTACTGTCTGAATGAGGAGGTGTTTGGGCTGACATTTTCATATCAAAGCAAATGAGTTTAATAAGGACCTACACAAAGAATACTTGGAGCTCTGTCTGTGTGGCTAGAACAAGCTGTCTTTTACAAATATTCATGGCTACCACAGCAGCACGTGTTGAGCACAAAAATGCACCAGCTCAGACTAAATGTCCCTCCAGCCTGGCCACTTGTCTCCAAGAGGGGTCAACAACAGATGTGCTACACAAAAGTACAAACACAGGGAGAGCACACAGTGGTGGTCATGCAGGATACTCCTCCAAGACTATTCTTGCAGAATTCCAGTGACAGAGACGGTGTCTTTTACTCAAAAAGCTGTGAGAGGGTTTTTCTCCCAGCTTTTCCAAAGAAGGCAGGTATTTCTGAGTCCCCTTTACTTTATAGTTTCAGCAGTCAACAGCACAGCCACTGACACTGATCCCCAGGGTATCACCAATCTGCAGCAGAACCAGGCCTCAGACTGATCCAGCTTGGCTAAGCTCACTCCTCAGTATCCTGTGCTTTTGTCAGAGGGATTTCTGATCTGCTGATTGTAGGCTAAACTTTATTCAGGTTTACAGCATGTAAATGAGGATTGCAGCAGAACTAAAGGAAACTACACTGGAATTATGTAACTGTCAGAGAGCAAAATTAAGTTCACTTTCACATGAAACCTTTTATCAATCATTTAACTTACTATCGACTGATAAATTCACTCTGCCTATGCTTATCCAAAGCTAGGAGCAGGGAAGTGTTATTGCAAAGTATCACTGAGACACTGTTTGTCCAGCTTTGGGTTGGCTGACTTCCACGAGGAATGTGTTTAGTTAATTGAAAAGGTTTTGGTTAGTTTGCCAGCAAGAGATCATAGAGTTCTAGGCAACACATACTGTGAGTATGAACTCCACTCAACCTTTGAAATACCTCTGTGAAGGCAGGAAATTGAAATATTGTGTTATATTGGCAACTAAACAGTCATTTATCATCCATGCTAAGTTTGGAGCACCGTGGAATGATTTTTGAACTCTGAGGGTCCTGATTAACAGTTACAAGGTGTGTTCATATAGATATAGATTATGTATTGAAATATAGTTTCAAGAAGAATATGAGATAATCAACAGCTGTCTCCACCCTCCTATTTGCCTAAGATCAAATTTGGCCTGTGCTGAGAGGCACAAACACTATATTAAAACACAGCAGAGTTAAGACACCTACTGACAAAAGCAAGGAAATTCACAGTTAAGGGGGAAAACATGCCATATGTTCTGCAGTACCTAGGCTCAACAGGGAGCATTCAGCTCATCATTAAAGAGGCACCCAGTTGTGCCTAGGTATTGGAGAACATATGGAACACTTCCCTGCTCATGTCTGAATTTCCTTACTACTGTCAGCTTATGGATCAAGCTTGACTTTTTCCTTTTATTTTTTTTTTAAATACAGGGTTCAGGGGACTTTTTTTTTAATATAGAGGTTTTCTGTGGGTTTTTTTGTTTTTTTACATAATTGTTTAGTTTGTGATATACCATTTTAAATTTATAATTAACAGCCCCACAGAGTGTTAACTATTAAAAATCTGATTATTATTACAATAGATAAATTATTGCAAGTCTGCTTTCAAGAAGAGTTCAGGATCACTGCAAACCATAACTTGTAAAAATGAAGCAGTGATTTGCTCAGGGAGTTTCCAGGCAGACACATATAGAAAGTTACAATAGGCAGGACTAACTGGCATTACTGTATCCAAAAAGCAGTGGTTTTATTTTCTACTTCACCCTTTAAGCTATCTCAAGGTTTTAACTGCTTAAGACAATACAAACAATCTATTGAACTACAATGTTTATATTTTAATTAGCAGACTGTTAGGAGTCCCCAGCTGGAATTGTCAAGCGCTGTGCTTGGTAGTGTACATCTATTTATGAGATCCAAAGGGCTTATAGTCAAAGCTGCTAAGAAGCTAAAAGAGAAAAGATAATGGTTATTGTTCCCATTTCAGAGCTAAACAAGAGTGATCTGGGACTGGGATAAGCCGAACTACGTAACACCTCGCAACGAGCATTCAGCATCCTGCTCCGGCCACCTCTGCCTTAACAGTAAAACAAAGAAAAATCCAAACAAATAAACAAAACAAAACAAAAACAACAACAACAAAAAAAAAAAAAATCAAAGGGGAAGTGGTGCAGAGGAATGGGCACGCGTGGCAGGGCTGTCCCTGCAGGGCAGGGGACAGGCGGGGACAGCACGAGAAGGTGGCACTGCTGGAGTCACCTCCGCTGTCACCCGCGTGTCCCTCCTCTCCCAGGAGGAACCAGCGAGACACAGGACAAACAGCGTTCCCAACGTGCACGGAAATTAACTCTGCCTCAACTTCGTATTCATTATTGCGTTTTAAAAAGTAATATATACCATCATAAATATAGAATCAAATTATACAGTATGACACTTTTTTTCTGAAAACATACAGAAATCTGGTGTCTTGGAAACCGTTCCAGTCTCATTAAAATGCATATGAGTTTGGTTCTCTTGTTCAAATATATACCGAGGAGAAGGAAAGAGGAGGAGTGAGGTTTTTACAAACAGTAAGTCCTGTCAGATCTGAATTACGGTATGATCTCACATACGTACTGGATAACTATAGCTCTCATTTTCCTAGAAAACAATGTAAAAGAGTAAGTTCATCTCCTTGTTTTGCCTCCTAAACAACCTTCTCTTGCTGTCTCAAAATCACACTGTTGTTTCAGTAAAATAATAACAATATTTTTTTTTTTAAATTTGATGTTTCTGAAACTTAAGAGTTTCCCATTTTTCCCCACTTTGCTCAGAAAGTAACAAATTCTGCAGACTGAATAGCCCACCTCTTTCCTGGCCTTATGGGGTGCTGCTTGTGCTGTTTTTACCATTTGGGACAAAACAGTGACATGAAAAAGATCCTGCACAGCCAAAGACAAACTCGCACAGGTCCTTGGATGTGTTGCTGGGCAGCTAGGACACCTCTGTTTCTCTCCCAGAACTTGTTATGCCCTCAGATGCTGAGGTGAGGAGGATGAGGAGCGGATCTGCCCCTTTGGTGCCTTTCTCCTCTCACCCTGGGAAATCCCAGAGATGTCCCCTCCAGAGGGCGGATATCTGGGGGGTTTATCACCCTTCCCTGGCCCATACCCTGCCCTGAGAGTGGGGCTCACCCTGTTTGGCCACAAGGGAGCAAGTGATAACCAAGGGAGAAAAGTCTCTTTTGCCTGGCGAGTCCTTGCCTGGGGCACAAAAGTGTCCTGGCTGAAACTGTCATCATCCAGAAGAATGCAATGGAGAAAGATTTCCTTAGGAAACTGCCTGGCCTCTTCTTCCTTAACAAAAGCAGGGAAGGACATTGCAAGATGCTGGTTTCAGCAAGCCTGGAAGACTAAACCTGAGTGAAACTCTCCCAACTTCCCCAGCTCTGCTTAAACCTAGAAGAGCTATACTCTCAACTCAATCCATGCAGAAAATGAAGGTAAGAATGAGATCTAAATCAAAACAATGAAACTACTCTATCACACTACTAAAACTCATTTAGGTTCCCCCTTCAAACCTTAAATCACCTTCCTTCCCCCAATAGACTATTAAAATGCTCTTATGATCTGAAAACAAAGCTAATTCATATTTGTAAAAGTAGCTTCAAGCAGTCTAACAGGTTAAACAAGAAAACTGTATGTACATATACTAAGCTCAGTGAATTACCTGACTGTGCTGACATTGTCAGGGCTGTGAGTATCCCTGGCAAGCAGAACCATTTCATGCATTTGTGTAAAAGTTAGGGTGGAAGAATTGTGAGGAGAGCACTTGCCATAAGGAGAAAGAGACAAAGGGAAGTGCAGACAACAGTGTTGTTACACTCAATTTTCTGTGCCAGTCTGTTCATCTCTCCTGGGAAGCAATGCCTTTCCCTTTATTAATGTCCTTGAGAGACTGGATACTGTACAATTCAGAGTTTAATAGTCTGCATTGATGTTGACTACTCAGTTATTAAGTTGTCTTCCAGAAGTTCACAAAAACGCTCCATGTGAAGAGGCTGTGGAGCAAGCACACTCATGCTCCCCTTCAGATGTCCTCTGCTGCCTTGAGGACTGGCAGCAGCGTCCCCAGGGAGCCTGCAGCCATTGCTCTGCTCCAGGGCACAGGACAGGAAGGGGCAGCTGGGGAAGCACAAACCTCTCCTGCTGAAAGTTTGTCTGGATCTCAAGAAACTGCTCCACCAACCTCTCCTCCCCAGCACTTTGCACTGACATGGCCTCGGAGCTTGGGTGACACAGCAGAGAGCATCAGTGATGTTCCTCACCTTTTGCTCTGGCACTCATTGCTAGAATTAGCTTTTTAAAGAGCAAAGGAGGCTGACAGGACCCCTCACAAGAGCTCTACCTTCCTCTCAATCTTTAATCCTATTTAGAAAGTAGCAAAAACTCACTAATGACTCCAAACATTGGAGATGTTCCAATCACTACCTTTTTTTACTTCATATCTGTACCTTTTCAAAATGTCAGTAAACCCTTCCTGAATGCCTGCAGTGCTCATGTCAAGACCTACATCTGTCTCTGTACAGAAACACAAGCCAGAATTGGTCTAGCTCTGTGGTTAGATCCATCTCTCCACTATTTCTACAAAGAAATACTTTCGAGACTGGGCTTCAAACCCAGAAACATCACAGCTGACAGGGAATAGTCTCACAGTGACTTGAAATATTGTGGTCACTGCTCCAGAAATCTGTGCTAAGCTGGTGAACAAGCACACTGCCCTTAAACGAGTGCCAGACATCTCCTGCCAGCCTGCACAGGACAGAGGATGGGATCTGCACTCATCCTGCTCCATGAGGAGGAAACAGGTCCTGCACACAGGGCACCTGGAGATGGCAAAACCCCCTGTGCCACCAGCATTTCCTCTGTGGAAGGAGTGGGAGCAGTTTGCCCTGTCCTACATGTCAATTAGTCAGACAGAAGTTATATCAAGTAATAGGACACAGAAATGTAACCTTTTGTCTGATGAGATTTTCCAAATTGCCAGTCATCTGGAAAGGGTGTGTACAGGTAAGGGTCAGAAGTTTAGCAAGGGCTACAGCAGCAGCATGGCAAGGCAATAAACATGCAACAAGCGCAGGTATTAGCTGGGTGTACATTTGAAATCTTGAAACAAATTCACTAAAGATTTAGAACTTCATTAAGGTCAAAAGGGTTATGCTGTAGCTGATAGGCACATTTCTTTTATTAATTGAATCATTAAGTTCTGGCAGTCTGCAAATAGATTGCAAAGCATGCATCAGCTGCTTTCGATTGCCATGAGAGACCTGAAAACCTGCCAATAAGTCTGTTTGCAGCTCTTAAAAGTTTTGGCTTAAAACCTGTTTTAAACTATTAACAATTAATTTTTTTTTTTTTTTTTTTTTTTTAAGCATGCAAGATAGAGAAAGAGAAGCATATGTTTTGTTTAGTCTGAGCACAAGAGTGCTGCTGATGGAAGTATCCTCCTTTCATTCCCTGGTGTCCCCAGCCTGAGCATTTATAATCTCATGCAGCTCTCAGTGTGTTTTAGAATGAAAAACATTTGGTCAGCATCCTGCTGGAAAAGAGATGTGCAAGCAAAAGGGCAAGATGTGCCGTTTTCATGCCTTGTTTTAAATCTGTCAGCATACAGGACAGGAATACCAAAAGGAAGCAGTGCAAAGCATGCCAGGTCCTGAGCTTACAAAGATCTGTCCCAAATACGTGTCAAAGTACCACCAACAAAATACAGAGCAGCTGTTTTCCTTGCACAGTCCCAAGCCCAAAGTGATCCTATCACAACTCTGAGAAGGTTTCAGCTATGCAGATAGTGTTTCATACTTGAGTTACTTAAGCCTCAAACCCAGTGAGTCTCTCCAATTACCCAATCACAGCACTGGTATGATTTGTCAGCTGCTCTCCCAAAAGCTGACATAGCCAAAAGTGGCTGGAAGCCAGACAGAGCTGCTCAGTTTGTCCTCCCATGAAAGCGACTCGACTCATTACAGCTCATCCCAATGACATAAAAGGTTACAGATTTGGCACCTTCATTTCCCCCAACTAGAGAAGCAGCCTTTGAAAGCTGCTCTCCCAGCCCTGTGCAGCTGTGCCCACATTCCATTTCAGTTCTCCTGCCTTTTGCTCTTTTTGTCTTTGGGAGGCCAAGTAGCTCTTATGGGAAGACAAATGTTGATCTGAAAATCAGTGCAAATTAATTTTTGGAAAAAAGACTTATGTTTTGGTTCCCTGACCTCAGCACAGCTTCAGGATGCTCTGGGTTCATACAGAACTTGCATCTGGTGCTGACCTAAGAAAGAAAACAGGCAGGAGAACCACCCACACTAGCTCTTGCCTCTGGCACCCCATACGACTCACATTTGCATCTGGAATTACACCATCTTCCAGTAAATTTGCCAGATCTCACAATACAATAAAACCAGACATCTGGGTACCTCAGGTATGCCAACGTAAGCTGAGACAGCCCCTCCTTTTTTAGCATTTTTATTTTCGTTCTCGCAGGTCTTGCAAGCAGCGATGTGCTGCTGCCCTCCTGACATTCCCTCTGATCACACAGAGCTGAGGCACAGAAAGGCCAGGACAGAACACGCCTGCACTCAGCTCATGAAACCAGAATGCCCTCAGGGATTGGGACACAGCTCTTTTGGAGGCCTGTGAAAGCACAGGGAAGATCCATGCTCAGGTCCATTGTGCCCCTTTCCAGTGCAGCCAACTCATTGCTCTGAGAAACCCTGCAAAAAAGAGCAGATCTGACCAGGGGAAAAGGGGAAATCCCAGCATGAAGCCAGGACAGAACTTAGAGGGGGGTCTCTTGTTAAGGACTGTTGCACACCCTACATGAACCCAAATGCTAAAGGGTTTATTTTGCCAAAAACAAGGTTATTACCCCGTGAACAGGAAGGATCCTCAGGCCATCCCATGTGGTTGTCAGATGGCCACGACTCTCAGAGTGCTCCAATAAAAACATCTCAAGGCTTCAGGCATCAGCCCCTTGTTATCTCAAAGTCTCTCACACCTTTTCTGTGCAGCCTCCCACGGGCAGCTCCACACAGCTCGGGCTCTTTCTCTCCTTCTCCCTTCCTTCTGCAGTTCCAGCTCACTCCCTCCTGTCCCTGGCACGGCCACCTCACCCTGTCTGTCCCTCCTGTCCCTTCCTCCTCCCAGCACGGCCAGCAGGCTCCAGGTGACTCTCCAGCAGCCAACTCCCTCTCCATCACAGCCATGGCTGGGAGGGCAAGGCTGGTCCCACTCTGGGGTAATTAACACAGCTGCAGTGGAGCAGGGACAAGATGGCCTTCAGCACTGTCTCTATCTGTCTCACCAGATAGAGACAGTATCCTGGCTGTACTCACAGGACATGCAGGATTTGCTGAGCCAGGCTGGAACTATGGGATTGTTCTGGGGAAACTTCAGGATTTTGGGCTGGTCTGGGGTGATGCCTTTACACCATCTCGTTTGTGCACATGTAACCACCTCTGCTGCCAAGGGCTGCCCAAACCCACACCCTAATAAGACGTGGACCAAATAAATACAGCTGCTAAAAACACATGTTTATCACTGTTCATCACTCAAGCTTTTTCTGTTACAGATGCAATTCAATGTTTAACTCAGAATTTTCTGCCTAGGGATAACAGATGTCATGGTTCACCTCTTCATGTTTTGGTTTTTTGGTTTTTTTTTAAACACATTGAGTTCGATATCACTGCTCTAACCAAAACTATGTCTTTCTTTAAATTCTGGTGTTTCCAATCTACTCATGGTTCTGAAAGAACTCTCTTGTGACTGTTGAAATTCAAGCCAGGTTATGAGAAAATACAAAAAAAAAAAAGAATACTTGGTTTGGCTTACAACAAGGAAGACCAGGAGAGGGCATGTGCAGCTATTTCAATTCATAGAAACATCTGTGGGATTCGTGAGTTCTCACTTCTCCCTTGATATTAAAGGGCCCAAAGCCATTTCCATCTCTTCAGGCAAGATGCACAGTAATTGGGACCTTACATTAGGAGGGATTTATTAATATTATACAAAAATGATGCTCCTTTCTCAAACACTATAACCAGCATACTTTGCTATTAAAGCCTGGAGGCAGGCAGCAGGCTGAAGGACAAGGACAGACACCAACAGGTCTCTCTTGTAATGAAGAGCATTTGGGACTACACCAGCAAGCTCTCCAGGAAACAGTCTGCTTGGCCTGTCCTGGGCACAACAGGTCCCTTTTGGAAGTCATTTGAATCTTTACTGGCTTTGCATTTTTTAACAGTTGCTGCCAAATTGCATGTATTTCTTTCAAGCCTGCCCAGTGTCTGCTATTTACAAATACTGCCATATATCTTAAAGCAAGAGTCATTCAATTAACTCAAGTGTTTAAGAAAATCATCATATATTCTGAATGGTGAAAGATCACAGAAGGAGGTCTCCTAATGGATGGCAGGTGTGCGAATGAAAGCATCTAAAGACGTGAGCCAAAATCTAAGAAGTCACAGAATATCATAATTCACTTTAAATTGCACCTAGGTCACAAAGTTAAATAAGACCTTTGGCTCAGAAAATATTTTAAACTACCACCATTTTTAAAGCAGTAGAACAAACAAACAAAAACACCCCCTAAAATGCTATTCTTTATAAGAAGATGTGCAAAGTCATATTTATATAGAGAATAAATAAAAATAAATAATAAATATAAAATTAAGAAGCGTAAGATTAAAAAACACATATTTTTGCCTCTTCTTTTCAGGCATCTATAAAGAGCCTTGATAAGCTCTAGTCATCTACAAAGATCTCCTCCTGTTTTGTTAGGAAATACTGAAAACCAGGCAGGTTAACTATTAGTTAAAGGTTTGCATCCACTACACATTGTAGTAACAAAACTACTTCTAGGATCTTCAAACACGTATGATAATACAAAATAATCTTTGTCACAAAAATAGTAAAGTAAGATCAGTAGATTAGCTGGATGAAACTCTCCATCTTGGACTCTCATTTGACGGACACAATGATCTGTGCTTTGCTTTAACCTCTATTTATGGCACAGGAATGTTGCACAGGCCAAGGTGATCCTGTTCAGTTACCGCGGTGAATGTTGGCACTGAGCTGTACCACAACAAGACATCTTTTCTTCCAAAACTCCCAAGTCCAGTGATCAAGCAGTAAGTTTTCTGTCTGTTCTTATTGTGAAAGCAGGGAATCTAAAAGTTGAAGATGCTTGAGCAGTTAGAAGCAATTACCAGATTAGGTATGAAGGCAGAGACAGGGATGGGGAAACGATCAGTCCATCCAGAGCCCAGAAAGAGACAGAAGGAGGCAGAGCATGGGCAGCACTTGGCCCCACCTGTGTGCTGAGGACTGTCAGCAATGCACACTCACCTCCAGAGCAATGAGAAGGGCAGAGGGAACTCTGGACTCTGTAACAGCACCCTCCTTCCACTCCATCACTGTGCAGGGGAAACACTCCCCCCACGGCAGATAATTAACCTTTAACCGGGTTCCATGTACATGTTTAAAGCACGTGCCAATGTTCTGTGCCCATCGGTCCATACCTAGACACACACTCTGCACGTGCAAAAGGAGGATTCATAAATATGCTTTTTATTTCCTAAGAGCTGCACCACAAATTCCATAATGTGTTCATTTCATATGATCTCAGGGTATTTGTCAAATCAGATAATACTACGCAGAACTCAAAATGTATGAAAAACCACTGGTAGAAGGAGATATAATTCACATTTCTAGTAGCGGATCAGTTGCACTGGAATATGTTTTTCATCTGAACTTGGTACCAAAGCTGCTGTGGCTGCTGATCACACAGAGATAGTGCTGTATTTTAGTATCCTTTTGAGGAAAAAACACCCTTTCAAAGGGAGTTCTCTTTCTCCTTAGGAAAAAAATCAAAGCAGCCTCAGACTTTACCCAAGTCGCCTTCACTGCTCCAACATCCGAGCTCCTGCACAATGCAGTTCTTACCTTGCTGCTTGTTCTGCTGATGTCACTGAGCTCTTTTTGGGTAAGGCAGGATTAGGACAAGACAAAAGCACCTGCTTGTGCAACCAGAGCAGAGCCCTGAGCAGCTCCTGGACTGCTGGGTTACCCCAAGGGAAACTGAGGCTTCAGGACCCCTGACATCCCTCACTCTCTGAGCAGCACCAGGGCGTGATCCCTAAGGGAGCAGGGGGCTTCCCCACTTGGTGTTTTACACAAACTTTACTTAGCTCTCACTCCCCCCCAAAAAATCCTATAGGGACATTAAGCTACATGCAATATAGCTTGTTTCCATTAATTTGTGTTCCTTCAGTCCATTCCTGCAACTAAGTAATTTTAAAAAGAGAAACAAAACAAATCCCCTGTTGTGTGTTAGATACTGCCTTCTGATTCTCGAAGCACTTCTCACCATAGCAGCTAAAAGCAATAATGTAAAAAAATCTGTCATTTCTATTTCCACAAAATGGAGAGAAATCCCTGAAGTTTTAGATTTTTTTTCCCAATCAAAATGTTTATGTACTGATCAGAGGAGGTCCAAGTTATTCTGTGAGAAGCCATGCTATATGGCTCCAGGCTTAACTGAAAAGATAAGGGATGCAACCACCAGGTGAAGCCCCAGAGCTGTTCACCTCTAGGATTATCCTTAGCCTGGCACATTGATTTCTCTGCTTCAAAAGAATTTAAGAGCTGTGAGTACAGTTTTCAACAGACAAATATAAAACAGAACTGGTTTATTTTTGTTTTATATTGGACTATCTTACCAGTCTTTTGACTAATTGTTTCTCTCTTCAAAAATAGTATTTTGTAGTTGTAATGGTTCTAAAGACTATGTCTAAATAAGAATGGACTGGTGGCAGATCACAAGCTCCTCTGCTGCCATTCGCTGCTGTCCTCAAGCAGAGTCACCAGATCTTTCCATGCCACATCTGCTGAAGAGATGCTCCCAGGGGGAGCACAGCAGTAAATGAGAGTCACATCAGCCTTGACTTGTAAATTCTGGTGTAAATCAGAGACACATGAGAGCATGTTAAAAGCTCCCTTTTCTTTTAGGGAAAAAAAAATTAAAACAGTAGAGTGGCTGGTCAGAACATCCACAGTAATATTTTCAAGTCAAATTAAAAAATTAGAAATAAAAGGGCTCAGAGTTCCTCATCTGCAACTTGTAATAAGCTGAGAGGAGCATTAAGCACTGACCCTGAGAAATACTCTCCCCAGCCTTTAGGAGAAATCCTTCCAGCTCCGCTACATGAGGCACACCGAATCAGGGCTTCAGGGGTCACACATCTCCCGATAGTTCCCCCCACATCTTTGACTCAACTGCGAACACACTGCAAAAAAAATCACTGCACTGACTTCAATACCTAAATAAGGCCCAGAAGCCCAGCTCTGAAAACCTTTGAAATAAATCGTGGCAGTGAACTTCAGCCCACACCCAGCTGACATCTGAACCACTGAAAAACTAGTCCAATTACACCCCAGCTCAGCAGTCAGACAAGGCAGCTGTAAGGAGGCATTAGCCTTTTGCTGTCACATCCCAACCATCTGAAGTGGAAGTCACCAGCCCGTAAATCAGAAGAAGGGAGGCAGTGCTTCCAGTTCCCAGCTAGTCAGAGATGCAGCTAAAACTTCAGCCTTAAAACAAAAAAGTTTGGTCTTACCTGGGGGGTCACCTTTGCTGAAGAGCACAAATCACAAGAATAGTCACCTATGTCACCTACAGGTTGGGACAGGGTTTGATGTTATCAGTCTCAGCTCAAAAGATGGATTAAGAGGTATTATTGACTTATTAAAGAAATTAATCTCTCATTATCAGTGGAACCCAGCCACAGCACCAGCCCACTTCCATCTCAGACACAAGCAATTGTAAGATGCCTTCCACCCCAGCTCGGGATGTAACAGGGTGATGCTAGAGCTTCCTCCTTCTGCTGTTTGCCAGTCAAAGAAAGATTGCCTTTGATTTTAAACTACTTAAAGTTTTCAATTAGACTGAAGTAACTGGCCAGGAGTAGATTTTATAAGCAACAACATGCCATTAATACACTGACTAAAACAGTAAAATAAATGCAAGAAAGCATCTAGGTTTGGCTACTAAGAGAGAATTTGCCTGCAGCAACATTTGCAAAGTACTTTATTTCTTCTCCTCTGGACCTGATGTAACATTTCAGGAGCTGTACGGTTTAGAAAGCCACACACCATCGCAGTGGTTTTCTTTTGGCGTGCCCCATGCCGAGAACAGCAGTGATTATCACCTCTGTGGAATGTGCTCTGCCTGTGTTAGAATCGCTGTGACCTCCGGAACGGGGCTAAAGCTGTCAGTTTCTGGAGAACTCCGTGGTTGTTGTGTCACCCCGAGCAGAAGATGCTGCCTTGTGCCTCAGAGAAGGCCCAGGAGCCTTTTCAAACACACTCGTATAAAGCAGAGGAATTTCTGTGTCTTCCCTCTTGCTGTGTCACTCTACAGCTGGGTAGGCAAAAAATATTGCAGGATATTTCTTGGGCATTTTCCTAGCCCTGACAGGGGTATCATAGCTCCACTCAGGTCTTTACTAATCTCTCTTCAAAACCACCAAAAATGAGGTACACACATAGATGCTGCAAAATCAGCCATGCTGCATCCAGTGATGACTCCAATCCAGCAGTGCCCAAATCCTAACACTTAAATTCCACTTCAAAGAAACCAGGATTCACATCAAAAAACATGCACAAAAAGTACATGAAGTGAAAAGATCTGCACACCATTTTCCTTTGCTCAGCACCACAAATTACACCAGCACCAGCAGGTTCTGGTCCAACTCTGCTACACTTACTATCTGTACAAATAAATCTCTGTCACAGCACTCATATCAGTCAAATAATTGCAGCGCATCTGTTAAAGCCCCAAAAGCCCAAGATTGCAGGAGCACAGAGAAAGCCACCACCATGCTCATCTTTACCTCAGGTCTGCAAGAAGACCAACAGTGCAGAGCCTGGTGTCTGTGCTGGAAATGCCTCTCTGGGAAGGCTGATTACCTTAACTCACTGATGATATAAATATCATTATCTGCAATTCAATCAAAAAGCAATCAGGATCTGTTTATTAGTGTATTTTTAAGAGGCATTTAGAGCATAGGTAGGGCACTTATTGAATTTATCTAATAAATAAGATTATAAGAATCAAATCACTACTCTTGGAAAACAGCACTTTCTGTGGCAGGGAGAGATTTACAATCATTACCAGTTTGAAAAGGAATGAAAATATAATAGGAAAACTTCAGTGGAAAAAGGGGTAGCAAGCCATTTATTTTTACTTTTTCTAAGAGGATTTGCTATCAGTGTGTAAAGATCACGCAGGATCCCAGGATGGTATTATTTCTCATTGCAGATGTGTGCCACAGGACTGCTCTCCTCAATCTCCAAAACTGCTTCTAATATTCTTCTTGTTTGGACTGTAACTTGACCCATACCTTCCATTCACGTTTTGCTCGTGTATACCTTTTATGTTGGATGACTTTACTTGTCTTCATCACCTTGGCAAGTCAGAAGGGAAACATTTCTAAAAGCTGTGGCATTACTCAAGCTGTGAGGTGGGAGACTCAAGAGAAGTAACATCTTAAAACATTCTGCACAGGGGCAAGTAAAAAGTCAATAAGGAAATACCACAGTTAGGCTGTTTTTAACTTGCTGAAAGTGTGAGACAGCTTTGTGGAAATGGTAAAAAGTAATTAAGAGCAAAGACTCATCACCAAGTCAAAGCAAATATTAAATAAGGAAACTTGCTTTCTAGCTTCAAATCCAGCATGCAAATGAGAAATGGTATTCAAAAATTTAGTCTTTAGATAATGAAAAAGTACATTCAAGAGAAAGAAAGATCCAGTTTATGGATCCACATCATGTGAAAGCATCAGCAACAGGAGTTAGGGGAGCAGTTGGAGCCACTTGGCCATGGCTGGAATAAGAAAGAGAGAATGACCTTAAAGTCAGAAATAAGTAGTGTATGAAAATAGAAAGTGTACATGGGAAAAGCAAATTCTCCCCTTTGCTCATATCCTGTCCTGAGACAATGTCACTGCTGCTTCTGCGCTGGCCGTGTTGTGATGGCAGCAGGGGCTGTGGCCCTGGCTGCCTGCGAGGGCTTGTGCCCTATTTCCTGTCCTCCACCTGGAGTTTGATTGGTTTTAGAGCTATCCAGGAGGGCACCAAAGCTACCAGTTAGGAGAATATGTCAGCCCCTCTTTGGTAGTGAGGTGTGCAGTCCATCTGGGAAGAGGCAGCCAAGCTCAGAGGAGCAGCAGGAACAGGCACAGTGCTGGAGCCAATGTGATGAGCACAATGTCAGGGAGCTCCAACAGATGCCCTCTCCCTTTTTCCTCGTGCTCACTGCAGTTCTTTATTAGAAACATTCATCTCTGCCTTAGGGCACTGGCATTCACCAGCCCTGGAGCTCCCAACTCCTCTGTGTCCAGAAGATGACTGATGCCACCCTCACTGCCCTGGCAGCTCCAAAGGGCTCCCCCACCACCACCTGCTCCATCACAGTGTCTCCAACCTGCTCCCCTCTTCAGACCCCTGACAAACACAGTTCTCAGTAACGTAGAAAATGCTTATTTCTCCTCTACATTGTCCCAGAGAGTGCAAGGGAGCTTCTGACAGAAAAAGCAGAGAGAACTGGGATCTCACCCGTTTTTATAAATGGATGGGAGGAAGAAAGGACAGCGCCAGACTCTTCTCCACGGTGTCTACTGAAAGAAAGACTGGCAGTGTCTTTCAAATATAGCAATGCTCAAAATATAGCAAATATCATTGAAACATAGGAAACTTTTATGTAAGAGTGATTGATCACTGGAACAGGACACCTAAAAAAATGAACTCTCCTCATCCTTGGAGATATTCCAAACCCAACTGGACATGATCCTGGACAACCTGCTCCAGTTTACTCTCCTTTGAGCAGGGAGGTTGGATGAGACGATCTCCAGAGAGCTCTTCCAACATCAACTATTCTACTTGAATGGAACTTCATTACAAGAAAATAAAAAAATTAAAAACAAAACAACAACAAAAAAAACCCCACCACACACACCAAAACAAACAAACAAACAAACCCCCAACAACAACAAAAAAACCACATACATCAAAAACAGAACAACAACAACAACAAAAAAACCCCCCTCAAACTCTAGCTTAGTGACAGAAAAACAAAAATGCAATTCACCAGACATCACTTTATTCAGGATATTTTTTTTGGAACAGCATGCATTTTACTGCACACTTGGGAAATTTTCTGGAAAAGCAACAAAAGCTGTCCTTCCAAGCACATGATTAGAAAGCCAGATATTAACCCAAATGCTTCCTACTGGGAAACTTATGACCAATGTGTTCTAAGCAGATGAGACTGAGGAAAAAAGGTTCTTCCAAACTTTGGTATGACACTTTCCAAGTTTAGGTTTGCACCCACTTCTTGGCATTTGAACCTAGTTTAATTACTGATTCAAGAGGAAACTGTCAACAGTTTCCTAAATATTCATCATTTGGCTAGATCCCTACCATCTCTATTCTCTCTGTCTCATAGATATCATCTCGTATCTATCACAGAAGCTGTGAGAAACAGCTTTTGGTTAAAAACAAAGATAAAAAATTCTGATGGTTAATTAACACAATGGAAATTTTACGTAAAAGACTCTTTTGTATCCTGTAAAGTGAGGGAAAAGTGGGTTTTTTATTATTTATAGCCACAAATTCCTATTGTATGTTTCAGTCCATCCTAGAAGACCAGAGAACACATGTTTCCCTGCATGTTTTTCTGCCAAAGGTAGTGGGTCCTTTCTGTTAAAGCAGTCACTAAAAGCAGCTACTCTTTTACATCAAACAAACAAACAACCCCAAAAACTAAACAAAACCACCAACAAATAACCCTACCCCACCTCAGGTAACTATCTTATATGTGAAAACTTCTGAGAATAAGGTAATAGTTGTATTGTAGAGAAATGTGGCTAAGGAAAATAAGTCAAATTGTTTGCTTGACTTCAGCCAAGTCCTAGGACCTCTTAATAAACTGAGAGCAATATTTAATTTCTGTCTGCCTCCACTCACTTTGAGAAACAGAGACTTCTCATTCATATCATCAGGGTGGCACAAAACACCATGGAGAACTATACAGGAAATAATACAGCAAAGTTTTGAGTGATGTCACAACACAGAAATTTTTTTATCTGGAAAAGTGAATGAGGAATTCCAGCAACAGCCCCAGTTCACTTCAATGAATTCCAAAAATATCTGTATAATTTTTAACACATTTTGAAGAACAGCTACTACAAAGAAGATTGTAGGATGTGTTTGCATAGAAAGGAGGTTATTTTGAAAGATTTTGAGCTCTTTTAACAAGTAAGCCAAATATTTTTAAACAGTCCCATATTTAGATGGTTCCAGCAAGCTCTGTAACTTCTGCCAGGATGTGGCAGCTAAAGACCTGAGACCCAGTTCCTCATGAATTCATCACACAAGTTTTATTCTTTTGTTAAAGTCAGGGTGTAAGAATATCCTTAAATAACTGAGACATCTGTAGGAAATACTGCAAGATATATTTCCACGCACTAAAATGAGGCATTGGTAAATGGCTTAATGAATCAATTATATTTCAAAGTGGACTTCTGTTTTGTTTTACGTTTCCTTCCCTTGTAAACGGCATGCCAACTCTAATACTTCACTCAATAAATGACTGCTAAATGAGTGCACAGTTACAGGCATGTTGGTCTCTATGACAGGCCATACATAATCACCACAGAAATATATAATTACACCTGTCAACCTCATCTCATGCAATTGATTCAATAATTAACAATGTCAGCAGCAGGCTAAGCTTAGAGGTCTCACTGTGTGAAAACACTCATACATGGCTAAACATCTTGGTATTTTAATGGCCTGTCACAGTGCCAAGGTTCCTATATTGTACCTACCTCCCCAGCAACAGGCTGGAATGAGTCAAGTACATTTAACAACTGCAGAAAGGTGAATTTATAAACTTTTAGTTATTTTACAGCTCTCACAGATAGCGCAGGGTATTCTGAAGACAGCTGGAGATGTAGTGGCATTTGAGAGAACAAGTACAATTTGTGGAAAAAAAACCGCAAAAAAACCACCTTCTTCTCTGGGTGGACTGCATGTGCACATGGTGAAATAAAACTCATCAAACGTGAAGATTGTTTCTAATTACAGCCACTGGAGAGGTCAGCTCCTGCCTGGAAGTGTACACACGCCCAACGTGACAGGACATTTAATCTCAACACACCAGGAATGGCCGTGAAAAAACAGCTCCTTACAGGCTCCTAAGGACTTAATCATGACATGTTTGTCCATCTAATATTCTAAACGACTTGCAAGCGCGGCTGCACTGAAAGGCTCTGCTGCGCCCAAACGCTGACCAAACACGGACCCCCTGAGCCAGCACAGCAGCAGGAGCAGCTCCAGCCCTGTCTGGCACTCGCTGCTAATTGCACATGGACATGACAAGGGCAACGTCCTGGGGCCTGAACTCTGAACAGCCACGGAGCGCGAGCACGCACACCGGGTCACCGAGAGCCCCCGCACAGGCCGCCAGGACGGGACAGACAGGCGGGTACCGGGAGCTGGAGGGACAGAGAACGAGCTCCTCAGGAAAGGGATGTGAGGAAAAAAAAAACCAATGTGGAGAATGAGAAGGTAAACAGGTGGAAGAACTGCTCCGCGCATTGGAAATGGGCAGCTCCAGAGGCTTCCACGCTCTAGGACTTTGTAAAATGTGTTCGCATTTTCCCTAGCACAGAAAAGGCTTCGCCTGTGTGAAATTCCTGTAATGTGAAAAGTTAAACTGCTTTCACACAATTTGTAAGCTCAAATATGAATGAACAAAAAGTAAACAATGTAACTGAGAAAATCCTTCTAGTCACCACCAAAGCTGCAGGACACAAGTGGGTGAAAATGCACAGATGTTTAATTAAAATAAAGTGACACATCTCTACAACCTTACTCTGGAGACTCGTCAGGCTATATTCTTCCCCCTGATTACAGGGCCTCTTCAATTCTTCTGAGTTTCGGCTGAGTTCAGCTTTATTTCTAAGTATCCCCATGAACAGGAACTCTTAAACATAAGAGAAAAGATGCAACTCCAAAGTCACTACAGAAAAAATAAAAATCAGTGGTAGTTTTCACCTACATACAAATACTTTTCAGTCAAATGATCAAAAAGAGCATTGCATGGCAGAAGGATGAGCCCTGACTTATTCCTGCACAGTTTGATGTTGCATGAACACAGGAAGGGGATAGAGGGCAGATGTTAAAGCCTACGAATACAGAAGAGGAAAACAGGAAAATAAAAACTACTTTACCTTCTTGCTTTAATTTACTGTAAATAAAACACCTCCAAAGGGAAAACAGCTAAGTGGCAAACACCATTTTAAAAAGGGGGTTATTATGGAACTCACTTCCAAAGACAGGATTTTATAAAACAAAAGAGAAATTAAACCCTGTAAAGACAAGCAGAACCTCCTGTTTTCCAACTCAGGTCTCAAAAGTAGAATAAGCCTGGTGGTGCCAGGCAAAGGAGCCTTTCTGTTGAAAACCGGAGCAGCAGAGCAGTTATTCATAGCAATATTCAATGGCCAGATTGAAGATGGATTTCTCACATGACTCTTAAAACTTTTAGACATTTTTAGACCTTTTGGAAGGAGATTTTTCCTACACAAGTCTGGACCAGAACTGCCAGCAGGACCCAGAGAGGCACCCCAGCCCCACCAGCTGCCATCTCACAAAGGAGCACACAGGTGTGTGAGGGACCCAGGGGAGGTGGGACCCAGAGCACACCAGGACAGGTGTCCTGTGGGCGCTCAGCACCTGGCCAAGCACCACAGCCACCGTGCTGCCACCACCCCGTCTGTGAGGGGTGACAGGGGCTGTCTCCTGCCTCCCAACACAGACAAGTACTTCCCTGCACACAGGACAGATTTGTTGCTGAGAAACCAGCATAAAAGTTGCTTCCACTGTTGTTGTTGGAAATAACATTTGAGTGAGGGGAAAAAAACAAAAGCCAACCAGTGGTACCTGTGTAGGCACAGGGTTGTGGAGACCCCGAATTTCAGCTGGCATTAATCACCCTCACCCTGGTGGAGGAAACAGCAACTGTGCTGATTGTCACTGTTGAGGAGTGTTGAACCTCTAAACACACAACCCAGAGGCAGGCATGCATTTCCCTCCCTGAATTTCAAGGTAGGTGCAATTGCCGTCACACACTGGGCAAGCTTTCTTGGAGCTGCTCCAGAATATCAATCTAGCATGTTTTCAAGCTTATCCTTGGAGAACTCAGCTGGCCAGAAGACTCCCCAAAGGATGTATTTTCCATTTCCTTTCAAAGCAGAGAAGCCAGAATAAGAATCAGCTCAAAGAATTCTACAAAGTTTTTTATACTCATTGGAGTACCTGAGAAACAGGAAGGGTATCACAGCTCTAAGTGGTCCATAGTATAGATGATCCACAAAGTTATGTTCTAAAAGCCTTTCATTCACACACAGGCACTGTCTTCTCTACCCATTCATCCCCACAAAACTCCAAAGCAAGGACACTTCATAAAACCTTTATCATTTTTCTTATCAGCATTTTCAAGGGAAGGTCTGCAAATTTCCAAGAACTGCTTTTCTGATTAACTTAGTTTATTTACAGTTTTGCTAATTAGGCTCATCTTTCCCTTGCAGCCAAAGCAAAGCAAAAGGAATAGATACTGTTCCTTTATAAACAATGAAAATACAAAAAAACTAAAGTTCGAAATAATGATTATTCGAATCCCTTTCAAGTAAAACATTCTTCTAAAGACAATTACCCATTTTGAGCACTGCTCAGAGAGCAGTGTAAGCTCCTAAGTGAATAGCTGAACAAAGCAGAGCCCAGAGTGCCCTGACACAGAAAGCTGGAGTGTGAGAGGGTGACAGCAGTTCAGGACAGTCTCTGCCTGCCACATCCTCAGCAGAGCAAGGCAGATCAGCTGTGTGATTTCCAGGAGCACAAAGCCAGGTTACACTAGCCAAGGATCAGCCCCAAGAGCTGCAGCTGAATTTTCAAGCCTCAGACAAGGCCTAATTCAACTCCCATTAAAGTCAATAAAAGCCTCCCATTGATTACAGCAGTGGTTGGATCAGGGCCATACTGATGTTTACTGGAAGCCAGATACAAGGTCTGATTACTTTTCTACTGTTACACATCAGATCCTTATTCAATCCATTATTTACAGGCTTGCAAACAAGCAAGAAATTCTGATCACACAGTCATACAGACTCCATTTGCATACTTGATTGGCATGATGAGAGCTCAGAGAAGGGTTTGAATATGTATTACACAGAGCAGCAGCGCACAGAACCTGCAGGATGCAGTAAAGCAATCAGGCAGCATAAAGAAATGAAATGGAATTCCTTGGAGAAAGGGATCATTAAGTGCTTAACAAGCATCACTCCGTTATATCTGTTTTAGTGATGTTAGCATAATTTTAATTGTTACCATCCAATCTGTTTTGATAGCTTTGGAGTTATCAAGATGCTAAATATTTTACGGTGACATTTGAACAATCAGGCAGATTAGCTGCAAAGCCCTCTACCCAGTAGCCCAGTGCCTGTGAATAGACAAAAAGGGGGATCTATTTTCTGTGTGGAACAAAGACAAGACAGAAAGATCAACACAATTAAATATTAAACAGAAGTAATTACATAGGCAGCTAAGTAATAACTCAAACACCCTGTATTTTATTATGCATTTCCAACTAGCCAATTAAATTATACAAAATTGTGAATGTGCCTGGCATACCCTGCTGCCTGGCAGGTCATTTAGCCAAATTTTACTTCTAGCACAGAGAATCTTACTAAAATTTATACTGAGCCAAGGAAGCATGCAAGATAGAGGGTTCTGCTTTGTCCTAAGCTGACAAAAAGCTGTTGTCCTTCCTAAGAAGTCCAAAAGTCCTCGAGTTCTATGTAATGCTAATTCAGGTGCAGTTTCAGAGCCATTTAAGGCAATAACTTGAGATATGACACGTGTGGCAATGTGCAGCCTCAGCCTCACACCTACGAGATTGTGGAGCCACAACAGCACACAGCAGCCCCTGCCTGCCTGGAGACACTCTTCAGACCTAGGCTCCATGCAATCAGGGCATGGAGTATATCAGAGGATATGAGCTACATGGAACTTAAATGGGCTCATTCGCTTGCTTTAAAATTACACACCTGCTAGAAGTGTTTGCTGAATCAGGGCCATGTAGGCTATCTGCAAGTGATCTGTAATTAAATGCAAACTAGTGCTCCCAGCAGAACAGTAGCAAGTAATAATAATGATGATAAAGCCAAATATTATTCAGAAGAGAGGCAAAGGACATAATTATTGCCAAATGAAATATGGCAACACTAGGGTGATAATATGCTCGTAAGAAAAGCTTGCAAAATCTTTGGTAGCATAAGACTGAGACTTCCATCTGAATAAGTAACAATCCAAGCTGAAATCTGACAAGTTTTTGACTTATTTAGAGAAAAAAACTCAGAACCTAGCAGCATATACTGCCCTTCATTCAAACAGTGCTGTTATCTAACAATTTTCACCCTAACAGCTCATCTCTCTGATGAAACAAAACTGTTTCCAGTTATTCAACTCATGGCCAGAAATGGGTATTGCAAAATAACCTCTCTCAGGAAAAATGGTATTCTTTACCTATGAGGAGAAAGAATAAGCTTGAGATTTGTGGTTAATCTGATTAGTCAGGACATTGTCAGGATCAGGATGGCAGGGCTTAGAAGTGCCCTGTTAAATCAGGGTCACACTAAGATACCAGAGGATCTGGCTTTGTTAAACTCACCAAGGTCAGGCAGTGGCCTTTGTAGCCAGTCCCACAAAGGCCCCAGCCCCTTCTGTGGGGGCTGTCACAGGCAGGGCACAGGTGAAGAGAAGACACTCCCAGTCTGGGCAGTCAGCATCAGCTTCCCTTCTGATACCGAAAGCTCAGAAGCTGCCGGCTCAGTACTCATCAGGGAAGAGGATTCCCACCTGAGCTGCAAGTCTCATGCTAACTTGAAAACAGGAATCACAAAAGGGCTACAATGCAAGGGCAAAGGTTCAGGCAGAGCTGCTGGTCCACACATTCCCCCAGATTCTTGAGGGGAAATCTCTTCTGATGAGCAAATGTAGCAGCTCCTGTCCTTCCTTCAGATGGAGGCCCCAGAGGGACATCAAGGGACTCTGCTGTGGTGACAGAACTTCTCTGTAGACTGGCGCTGCACCTCTCCACTGGTGATGGGGCCCTGAGAAAAGAAACCAGCAAATACTTGAAGACTGTCACTAAGATTTTCCTTTTTTTTCAAGCTCAGGCAGTGATGTTTCTTTTACAGTCACGGGTCGAAGTTCTGATTCTTGCTGCCAAAGGGAGGAGGGCAGCATGATGAGTGAGACCCTGGTAAATCCATCTGTGACACAACACTGATGTCCAGCACACTGTGGGTATATTCAGGAAATCTCCTCTGAGAGTTTTCAGGTAATTTCACAGGCACTGTGGTGGCAATAGACCAACACCAGAACATCGGCCAGTGTCTGATGTACAGAGCTTGGTTCCCTCAAGAACATGTGCTAAATATGCTACTTACAAATAACTGGATTCAAAAGGGTAGCAACAGCTTCATAAGCAAACAGCACTTTCAAATAATTAACAATTAAGAAAAATATTTTTAGAATTATGCTGACGCATTACAAAAGGACTTGTCTTTGAACATCTAAGAGAAAATTAACTAGTAATTGGGCGTCTACCTTCATCCATCTAAAACAGTTCTGAGGTGCACCCTGGCAACAAACTGGAAGCACCAATAGCCTTGACAACGACAGGAACTTCCAATAATATTTTTGTACATGTTTGACGAAAAGAATAAAGTCTTCCAAAGGCTGAAATACAGTAACCCAGCGGAATATCTGGGTTAAACATGACGGATTTGGATGCTGCATGTTACAATAAAGCCCAGAGTTCCACAAGGTGTTTAGGCTCAGCTCCTGCAAATCCCATCCAAACAGGGTAGAGACAGCACAGCCCAAGAAGAGCAGGTTTGGAGGGAAGACTTCACCACAAGCACTTTCTCAGGAACTCTCACACTCAAGGGCTGTGCAGAAGACCGTACTGCCACTCCAGGACAAGGAGTGCAGTGTCTGATGTCTGCATCAGCAAGAGAAACTCAGAACCTGAAATGGCTTCCTGAATGTGTGGGTATTTTAGAAGCTTTTCCTTGAGTCATATTTCTTATAACTGCAAATCACAAACACTTGAGCCAAATCTCAAGAGGGCCATTCAAAAAATGAAACCTCTTTAATCTTTTCAGGGAGATAATCAACTTAAGTGGTTTATAACTTCATTGTTCAAGAGGAAATTGGTATATACTGAGTAAATACTGCATCCTGAGAAAGCTCCAGAGCAAAGACACTAGCTAGAAAGAATAAAACCAAAACCAAAAGAGTGAAACTACCCCGCCTTGGTGTTAAAAGCCTGAAACATTTTAAAGATCAAATAAGTTCTTGATGTTACTATTTTTAGCTAAAGAATAACAGCATTGTCTCCCTATTAGATATTTCAATTTACTTAAAATAATTGTGCCTCAGTAACTTACAAAGGAGTGATTACACACAATGTGACAATTGTATTACTTACTACCCTTGACATCACTTCAGTGAGGGTCACTCTAGTTAAATATTTCATTTGCTGTAATGTCCATCTTCATCAAGCTATTTTTGAAGCAAACTGAAAAATCTTCAAATCTTTGTTTCTTTGTCTTTGTAAAAGGAGGGCCCTGTTCATTGTTCCCTTTAATACTTAGCAAATTGCCAGAGTAATTCACAAAACCCTTGAAAGAAAAGGGCCTGCAACACAAATTAAAAGCAATGCATCGAAAACATCCTTTTCTCACTTTCTTAGTCTTTTCCACTGTCAAATACCCTGCCTAAGTCCAGTCTCTGTCACAGAGGCAAAGATGCTTTATTAACAGTATCCTCATAAATATTCTGCATTTGAATGAATGAGATGAAGGATACTTGACATTTAAGTGTTTCTTACAACTTCATTTATAAAGCAATTCTCTGATATCAAAGCATGCCTCCATAGTTACACATGAAAAAAATTACAGCCTTCTTACACTCCTCCATCAGTATCTTAACATCAGAGATACATCACTATTTTCTTAAACCCATAATGAATTAAGTTGCATTTGCCGAACCAGAACCACCCGGCTAACACCACTGAGAAGGACACATCACTAAACTCTAGTGTTTGTAACTTACCTAAAACCTTCACCACAGAAGTAGGTTTATGTCCTGGCCAGACTGTGGAGATCTGTAAATTATGACATTGCATGGGCTACTGGGGAGTGGAGGAAATATTACAGTGAAGTCACAGATTGGCCACCTCTTCTGCACTCTCAGTCTGATCTGCATCACTGCTTACAGAAGCTGAGGAGAGACAGGACATTTCAGAGGCTTTCCCACCCTGCAGAGGTGTCTCCAGAGCAGCAGAGCAAGTACATTTCCTGGTCCAAAGCAAGAACTCCAAAGCCAGCAGCTTTCCACCAAGTTGCAACCTTGTAAGAGACTGATACTGATCCCTACAAAAACTGAATTCTCATTAGCACTTCCATTACTTTTTCTATATACTGGAGGTCTTCTTAAGTACTCTGAGACGAAGAAAGAAAGTATAATTTTTTAAATGCACTGCATTAATATTAATTGGTTGTTACCATTACTATTAGTAGTACTATGTATCTTCATGTGGTAAATATTACTTCCTGCTTCTCACATCAGCATGAAATAAGCCCCAGTATGGAAATGCCGTTCTGCAGATCTCAGCACAGGCAGGCTGACCTCAGATCTCAGGAATTAATGCACAGCTTTAAAGAAAGTCACACCAGAAGCATATATTACTTCATGGGTTTCTCTGTAAAATAACCTATCCCTCTTTGAGGCATGATTTAAAGACAGAGCCTGAAGGACATAAATCACGGCTGCTAAAAATACAAAACCCCTATAGGACATCACTCCTTAATGGCAGCAAGAATCTTCACAGGAAAAGACACCTGCCCCAGTGACAGGGAATAATCACCTTCTCCAAAGCATGTGTTGGATGGCTGCTGGAGTTAGCAGGTTCACAGTGCCAAGTTTTCCTTTGCAAGAGAAGACAGGTTTCACAATACAAACCAAAAACGCGCATTTCCTAGGGGGAGAAAAAAAAACCAAAAACCAAAACCAAAACCAAACCAAACCAAACAAAACAAAACAAAACAAAAACAAACAAAAACAACCCCCACCAACTTGAGCTACTTTTCAAAAAGGTGAAATGTATTATAAAGAAAAAGGTGCACAAAGGTCTCACACAACTCCCTGGGAAGGGCTGCCCCATTCCTGCACCCCAATTACCAATGCAGTCAAACCAGGACACGGAAACTGGCTGCTAGCAGCCACCCTCACTTATTGGCTTTACTTCCCCAAACTACTGCTAAGAGACAGATTCAGAGAGTTAACTGTAAGAGGTCTTTCTCCAAGTTCCTTTTGACGATGCACTAGGTCAACAGGTCTTCGAAGCAATACTGATCGCAATATCAATAATTTTGATTTAATGTTAATTTTCTTTCCCTTCCTACCAAAGTAACAATTCTGTCATACTTAGGCCATTTTCTTTGGTCATCAAGATTTTCCAGCCTCCAAGGAAAATGCTAATATGTTGATACAGTTTCATCCCAAATTGGAATGAAATGTCTACAATTTACCCTATTTTTCAAAATGGAAACTTTATTAGGCTTTTGCAGAGCCTGTAAGACATTGCTTCTAAGTCCTTCTTTCCTCATCCCATCCACACTCTACTAAATTGGAATAATTTTACAAAGTATAACGTGCATCCACAGGGCATACAAAAACTGAGCAGAAAGAGCACAGTTTTAAAAAATCCCCATAGATTTTGTCAAACCAAGATCATCTTACCATAAAATGCCTGACACATTTTGCTGATAGTAACAAAACCAACAAAGTGAGTGTTATCACAGATTAGTATAAGAACTGGACAACATGCAACTCAAACCAGAGAGCAGATGTGGCAGAGCTTTCTCCTCCCCTCCAAAGTGACCTGAGTTACACAGGGCTCTGCTCTGCACAGGCTGTGACAAATATTCACCTTTCAGTCACCTGGCCTCCAACACTCCCAGGGATGGGTCACCCACAGCTTCTCAAGCCAGCATGTTCCAGTGCCTCAGCATCCTCACAGCTTTAAACTTTCCCTCTCCCTGCCCTTTATTGAAAGGCTTTAAATTCCAAAATAATGATCCAAATCTTAAAGAGGAAAAATAAAAATGTCATCCAGAAAAAAAAAGTCTCGGTTTGATGTGAAGGCAGATTATCCCTGACTAAGGCTGGCCCAGTGGATGAAAGCTCTGATGATGAAAGGCAGAAATCTGAGAGGGAAGATACTTGCAAGACCTGGCTTGGACCATGAATAACATTCCTTTCCCCACAGATTTCACTAGCCTTTTGGCAAATGTTGCATTAGCAGATGTTCATGGACACTGTAAAATGGCTGTGGCTTTTTCCATATATTTTGGGTGCTTTTGTGTGGTTTCCTTCTGTTTCCAATTTTGCAACTGCTTGATTTCAGGAGTTATTGGCACACAAAGTGCAGCAGAGATAACAAAGCCCACAACAACCACATGAGGCAAAGTAAAAAACAAACAAATAAACAAAACCTTGCTGTATTTCAATTTCCCAGCTGGAAGTGAGAAGGATATTGGGAATGCTTAGGAAAACAAATAAAGATAAGAACCGTCATCCAAAAATGTGTGTCTCAGAAAAAACACCCTAAAGATATTATTAAAATATTTTGGATAATAGGTAGCCATCAGGTTTTACCCATGAGCAGCAGCACTAATCCTGGCACATATCCTGCCCTCAACCAGCCCAGAGGATGCTCCTCCTGTGCACAGAGCCAGTGCATACACAAAACTTTCTTTGGAAATGCCAGCCAGGTCCCAGCAGCAGTGAAATTACCCTGTCAGCAGGGCTCCTTCACTGGGGTGCAGTATCTCACTGACAAAGCTCTCATGCTCCACAATCCCACTCTTGTCTGATCGCCATCGTTTCAGAGATCTCTGCAATATGCTCCTGGAAGGGGCTTGACATAAACCAAGTGGAACCAAGCCTTGCATGGGGAATTGTTCCAGAAAGCATCCATGCTAGACACCATACAATCCTGCACCAGATGCTTCTCAAAAATGGAATCCTAGTGGCACAATTCACCTAATTTCCATGTCTCATTTAAGATCGCCCACTTTTTACAAAGTCTACAGAACAAGGCAGATGCCTTTCTGATATGTCAGGGACTTAATTTGCCTTGTGGAAGCTTCCCTGCTGACTGCTGAATACTCACATGTATCCAAAAGTAGACCTTGACCCCTTTTACACAGGCTAAGGAGGGAAAAGAGGCCTCATGAGAAATAATTTCTTTTGTGTGCCTTCCTTTCCTGCCAACATCCCAGCTATTCCAGTCCCATTTTCCCTTGGACTAGGTAATAGACACAGGTTGAAGTTTTCAATCTAACAACAGTGCCCTTTTTGACAGTGTCCCAGGTTTTGAACATGCAAGAAAGGAATAAAACTGAGGAAGAAAAGATGGGAAGTGGAAGCTGTTGGAACAACATCCACTACATCTAGGAACAGAGAGCACATGCACAGAAATTAGGGTCAGATTCATACATTCAACAACCAAATACGTAAGCACAGAAAAATCATCAGAATTTCACAAGTTAAGATTGTCCTGTACTTTTACACTTATTATTGCTACCTAACTAGATGGGATCTTTGCAAGGAACAAGCCTAAGATGTACCAACATTGAGGTTAGTGACAAAAACCCACTTTGCTTGCAGCAGGGCACAAGCACAGCTCACAGAGGGTGTATGAGCACCCACCTAGGCTGAGGGCTGGAGACAGCCTGAGCGATCATTCTACAGCACGTCCCGTGCAAGATAAAATGTGACAACATCCTCATTGGAAACTGCAGTGCTCAACACCCCCACGCAGATAACAGAGCACAGACAGCAGCCTATCTCAGCCACCCTTCACCAACCTCTGAAACACACCCAGCACTGTTAAAGCACTTAGCACTGCCCCGCCAGACACAACTGCCACTCTAAAGCCCAACACTTCAGCTCAAGTTCACACCATTCCCTAAGAACTGTATCTAGCCTACAGCACAGATATACCAAAGAGAAGTGCTCTTAGCCATTCCCTGCTCCCACGCTCCCTCCTCAAATTCAAAGGCTGTGGCAAACATGGAATACAAACAAATTCCCCGTGTTCAGTGGCACACACCACATTTCTGTCCATTATTAGATGTGACAAACAGGAGAGGGGGCAGAGCAAAGGGCAGGACACTCAGCAATCTTGTCATACAAAACTTCTCAAACATGCTCAGAGCAGTGTGGGATTACTCAAGGCTTCCCATGCGGTGGGTCAGCAACACCAGACGTGCAGCAACACAGCTTCCTGGGAAACAGAGACAGAGGAAAAAACAGCTCTGTACACATCCTTTCAGGCACCTGGCAGCAGTGTGTCTTTCAGGAACTGCTCACCACTTTGGTCTCCTTAACCATCACTTTGTCACACTAAAACCAGCTCACCAAGGGATATTTTGTCAGGCGCAGAAAGACGTCAGGCTAATGCCAAGAATTAGGGCACTGAAAAATCTCGAGTTCTCCCAAATCTTTTCAGTCATGTGTTCAAGATACAAACACACTGCTGGCACATCCCATTAACATCCTGCTCCTCAGGGCACACTTCAAGATGGTTTGTGCTGGGGCATTTCAGCCTTCAGAAGTGTGACAAAATGCAATCCCTGGAGCACTACACTGCATGCAGCATCTCCCTTTGCCAAACTGCCTTTCCTAGAAATGCTGCCCCAGGTCTGATAAGTACATGGAAATTAAGTCTTTGCCATTTAAGAGGAAGGGAAGGCAGACTCTCGCCTACCCAAGCACACATGGTTTCTCATTTCCTCCTGCAGGTAACCACCTCACACTATGCTGACGTGCCTTTGTTTATTTTTCAAGCATCTTCAGAGAGCAGCTTTCCCATGCGGCAGCTGCCCTCCACAGGCTCTGCTCTCCCGCAGACAGAAGGCTGCACTGCTGCTGCCTTTTTGATCTCGAGGCAGAGGTGAGGGGGCTAGAGGAGGGGGATGCAGTGGGAATTCCTCCACCCTAATGCTGTTGGCTTGCTTTTCAAGATGCTGAGCAGCACTGCACGAGACAGTCCTGTGCAGCAGAGGTTCTCTTTAAGATGATATCCTCCCTTTCTTGTGTGACCTTTATACCCCTGTTTGCTTTCCTCCGAGGGCGAGGAGGCTGTAAGCGATCCGGAGCATCCCCGCCCCCAGGGCTCCTTTGTACGGGCTCACAGATAGCAACTCCATCCTCAACTCCATCCTCACCACTGCTTCTCCTGCTAGCAGATGTTAGATACAGAGCAAGCGGTGAAAACCCCTGGCACAGAGACGTTTGTGTGGGCAGCTGCCCTCTCCAACGTTGCTCTTGCAGCTTGCTTACCCTCAGCCAAAGCAATGAATGAGAGAGCAGGATGACCCTGCTTTTCTCATGAGCATTCGCCTTTTGCTCCCTTGCTGGCACCTCCTTTCTCCCGGTTATGCCTTTTCCACTAGTTCCATCCAGGTCGTAGAGCCCAAAAAACAATAATAGGGATATTGAAATGGCTTTATACTAGAAAAACAGCAGCAGTAGTGCTCTCAAAAAAGAATCTAATTGAATTTTTCAAAGGGACAGGGAGGAAGCGAAGATAATTCAGCCACCAACTGTAAAAGTTAGGGACAGGAGAGGAGACTCACATGAGCAGCATGCCCTACATGCTCCAGGAGAAGCTGACACATTACATTTCACTGATATTTCCTCCACCACACAGAGAAGGGCTGATGGCTGCTGAGAAGTATGCCTTGGACTCAGCCTGTCTGCACTGGTATTGTGCTTTCAGATCAGAGGAGGAAAAATCTTTCCTCACAGAGGAGATGCTGTGAGACAGAGCTGGACGTGGGGTCTTGCAGGTGCTTTCTAGAGTTGACACTAGGTTAGTCCATGAGGAAGAAGAGTCAAACAGAGGCTTGGACTTGGAGTGCACATGATGGAATCGCTGCAAGGTTTGTACATCGAGAGTTTTTATATTACTGCTGGCTTTTTTATCATCATTAAATATTAATTTCTACAACACTGATCAAGATTAGCCCTAGTTTACAAACTGTTTTTCCTCTCATGGCTTCAAAGTCCTCGAAATACATCTTTTTTCCCCATGATTTTTCAAATGCTCAATATTTTCTTTGCAAATATTTCTAGAAAATTCACCACTAGCTCAGCACTTCCTACTAAATTATGATTGTGGTCATCCTTAGCAACTTTAACTTATGAAAACAGGTCAAACCACAAAAACTCACACCTACAGTTGTACTGTATATAGATATGCAAGCAGACAGGAGCCCACAGCAAGCAGTGTGTGGGAGGAAGTGGCCAGAGATGTTTGCAGACATTATTGCCTCTTTTAGACACCAAGCAGGGATCTAAATACATCCACCAAATGCAGCTGAAGACCTGTGTGCCTTTACACGGGAATTTTGTGGTCATCAAAGCTTCAGATTAGCATTTCAAGGGGAAAGCAAAGTAATTATTATAGTTTGTTGCTAATTTGCAAACAGCCCATTTCCCACCATACACATTAAGAGTATCCTGAAGACTTCCACAGCCTCGAGAGGAATAAAAACCATATCATAGTAACAATATGGGCAAAATACATGCAAAACTCAGAGAAAATCATGTTTTCAAACCTCGTATTAAAACCCATCAGGAATCAGCCTCCCACCCAGCCCAAATGTCAGGAGGGAAGAGACTAATTCTGCCACATTTTATACCCACATGACCTACAAGGATGAAAAGACCTCCTTGTACCAGCAGCACTGCACACTCCTGCAGTTTCATCCCAAGTCTTGCAGCAGCTGGTCCTTCCAAGGAGCCTCAGAACCTGCAGGCACGTTACTCACCCAAATCTAGGCTCTGTACAAAAAAAGAACATACACCATAAAAATGAGTTTCCGATTCTCAATTGCAAATAAAACCTTGAAGCAGGCTACACAGATAGACCTAAAAGCTCATAAACATGACAACACAACCAAATTTAAAAAAAAAAAAAAAAAAAAAAAATCTCGTGAACTTTTGGAGGTATAACTCATGCATTTTGAGCACTTAAGGCTGGCAAAGATATACAAATTCCTTGTAAAGATGCACAGCAAGTAGGTCTCAGAATTCTCAAGCCACAGATACCACCTGGACTCAAATAATCAGGAAGTGGCTGCTTTTCAGCATCCATCTTTCCACAAGTCATTCCCATTTCTGTTAAGGGCTGTTGTTGGCAGTGTATGCCCTGGTACAGGTCTCTGGTTGAGCTATTCCCAGCAGGTATGGCATCCCAGCCCTTTGCCTGGAGAAGGAGAAGAGCCAGTCATTCCCGTAAGAAGACAGGGATTGGGAAACCCCAACTGAAGTCAGTAATACCATGTGTGTGAGTTTTTCAAAATGCAGCCACCTTCAGGGGAGACCCACAGATTCCTCCTCACAGCAAGTCTGATGAATAGGAGGAAGAGTTGATAAAGTCTGTTTTACACAGAATTTCTGCTCCCCAACATATCCCCAGCCTGTTCTCTTGTGTTTTCAAACAAAATCCCTTTTGTGCTTTCCCCCTGGTGCTGCTCCTGCAAGGAAGAGTTCCCAACGGCCACCTCCAAAGTGCCTTCCTTGTTTGCCTTCAAGCCAGCCTTCAAAGTCTCCTGAACCATCATGCAAACAAACAGATTGTCAGCACTTCAATAGCTGCTTTCCTGAGAAACATCCATAGACCAACCTTCTTATCAGTCCCTCACACACCCCTATCTGTAACCCCATGTCTTGGCTTGCTTTGGAACTGGTCTGAGGACAAAACCATTTTGTTTTGTCCCAATGCATTCCCTGACATCCTGGAGCACAACTAAGACTCTCTGGCTTCACAAAGCAAGTAACAAATTGTAATAAAATGAACCCATTAAGAGTTAACCTGAATGTGTGTAGATCCCCTGCACGTGTTATTAATAAGAACCGAGAAACTCTCCTGATTTCTTTTATTTTCACAGACACATGTTAGCTCCTCAACTGATAAATAACATGAATGCTTTAGGTTGGAAGGAACTTTAAAGATCATCTCATTACAGCCCCTTGCCATGGGCAGAGACATCTTCCACTATCCCAGGCTGCTCCATCCAACCTGGCCTTGGACACCCACATGGATAGGGCAGCCATAGCTTCTGTGGGCAACCTGTCCCTCCCAGGGAATACTTTCTTCCCAAAATTCCATCTAACCCAGCCCTCTGGCAGCTGGAAGCCATTTCCCCTTTCCCTGTCACTTGCTTTCCTAAAAGTCCCCCTCCAGTTCTTTTGCAGCCACTTTAGGCACTGGAAGAGGCTCTAAGGTCCCCTGGAGCCTTTTCCAGGCTTAACAATCCCAACTCTCTCAGGAGCTGGGACACATTACCATGACCTTTCTAAAATAAAAGGAAGAAAATCAATCTTGAATCACAAAAATAAAGCATATGAACCAAATACTATATACAAGTGAACTTGATACCCCTGATACAGATAGTTATTTATATTGATTTGTTTGCAGGAGCAGGACACAGCTGCAAAAATATCCATGTTTTATTTTGTCACTTCCCATGAAAAATTTTGCTTGCAGGGATTTAGCTCCTGATCTTCCTAACCATTTCTAACCACCGTGAGACCTAGTCCCACCTCTCAACAGATTCATCTTCAGTCTTACAGAACTCTGATAATTCTTCAGCAGAGCAATTCACTCACCTGTGAAGCAGGGACAATACCTACATCATGGCTGTTAGGAAGGTAAATTCATCTCCATTTGGGATATATTATCTGATGACAAAACAACCAGAAGGGAAAAAATGCCACTGACCTTCTCCCTGGTTTTCTCCTCTTTTTAAGTGGTGGCAGGAAGATCTCAGAGTTTGTAAGAGTCATTAGACACTACCATGGTACACAGAACTAATAATGATGAGCGGTTTAAAACATATTCTATTCCTTCAGCTCAGAAAAAAAACACATTATGAGGAAAAAAATTACAGCAAAGTGAAAAAATATCATCATTGAAATAAACCATGAAGATCCCACATGGAGAGAAGCATACATTTGGAAATATCATTTATCCCCTAAAGCTATAGCTATTGTAGAATAAAGTTAAATTGCCTGCAGTTCTTTCAAAAGACAACCTGTTTCTCGGAGGTATCATAATAGTTTGGGAATCCTGCAGTTGCTATAGCAACTACTGCTGCATCCAACAACAAAGTATTGTGTGTAGTTAGATAAATCTGCTTAAGTTATATCTGCCCCAAGTTCCCAGCGCTGCACCCTTAAAAATAAAGGAACGCAATTGAAGAAACATGTTTCAGCATTGAACAAGAGTGCGTAGAAAGCACTTCCTCCATAAACACTGTCTTTCAGGGCATGGTCATCATGTACCTTTGTGAGATTTCTTATGTCAGATTCTTATGGCACCATCAGCAAATACATGTATTTATTCAAATAAACCAAAGTGATATTAGGATGACATCTCAGTACAACAGCACATCTGCGTGACCTCTGTGCATGTTTTGACATGAGTCTGGTAACACAACAGGCTTTCCCTCTGACATTTGGTATGCATTTGCTGGGGAAAAAAAAAAAAAAAAAAAAAAAGGCTTTAATATAAAATAAAATGCCCTGAGATGTACCACTTCATCATTCTGTGTCTTTCATCTCCTGCCTCCAAGAGCCACAACATTCCAGGGAAAGCAGACTTCTGTTATCATACTCCAACCACACAGCAAACGCACAGTGCCCTCCATGTAAATAATCCTGCCAGTGCCAAGGCCCTACATTTCCTTTTCCATCCCACTGCTTTTCATAAAGGACTTCCTGCAGGAACACAGATTATTTGCAGTTCGTTTGCATACGACAGGGAGAAGCTCTCATACACTTCTTAAGTGCTTCACTTGCTGCAGTCGCTCGCTTTATCTCAGCAGGGATAACCAGCATACGAACCAAGAGACTTTCCAGATGAGAGGTATCTGCCAGCAACCACCTGACATTTTTTCAGTTTAAAAGATTACCTGGTTTTTTGTGGTAATACCTAAGCACAGATCTATCCTGAAAAGATAGCAACAGAAACCCAAACAATTTCCCTAAGGCAACACAACAGACTCAGAGGTTACTCAGAACTGAGGCTTGGACATTGAAACAAGAATCACAATCTCTGCAAAACTACTGAGGTTTAATCACTTAGTTCATTAAAGCAGGGAAAGCCAGCTCATCATTTCTGATTTCCCCACCAAATTCCTTTTATATTTTGTAGTTAAGAGGAGAAGCTACACCATTCACCACAGTGGTTTCTAACAGACTAAAATCGTCTGCACTAACAAAACCTGGATACGGCCGAGTCCCAAGCAGTGACACTGCAGACATGAGGAAGGAGGACTCGTGGTCCCCAGTGGTGGCAGCACCCTACTGCTGCTGGCTGTAGGCCCAGGGGAGAGAGCAGAGCTTCAGCTGCCACCTCCCAAAGGGATGCACAGCCTCGTGGCACCAACAGAAGTGCTCAGAAACACACTTGTGCACAAAAAGCAAGCGCACTGTAGCCCTCAGACTTAAATGGCTTCAAAATTTGTGGAAGAGCAAGAGGACCCTTCTGAGTCCCCTTCAAGGTATGGTATTATCTGAGTATATTTGACTGTTGCAGTGTATGTTCTTTGGAGCAGGTACCTTCCTCATGCACTGGGATTGTAGTTGTAGGAGCTGAAGGAGGATACTGGAACTGTACTGAAGACACCTTTTCCCAGTTACTACAGCATCCCCAGAGAACACAGAGCAGCTGAAGCCAGCAGTGAGCCCTGCCCTCCTGCAGGCACAGGCTCTCTGGCACACCCCAAGGTGAGCACTGCAGTGCTCCCTCTGACACACACTGTGAAGAGGAGCTTCACCTTTCACTGCTCTTCCACCGACAGCACACAACGAGATGAAAGACTTGGGTTTATTTTTACATTTTTATTACTTTTCCCACCCCTTTGCTACCACGCTGGCGGCATTTCCACCCCCAGCACTGCGCCCTGGCTGACCCCACAGGGATGTCTATGCCCAGGAGGGCAGAGATACAGTTGCTATGGCAACATTACCTCCAAATTTTCTGGCCTCCATGCATATAACATATTAACCTTATCATTTAATTGCCAGATGAACTTCAGGGAGGTACACAGGAAATTATTTTTAAGCAGATTTGCAGAGCAGTCATGACAGGCAGCATTTCTGGCTGGCTCTGTAACGTTCTTGACCAAATGCAGGAGTGAGAATCAACCACTTACCTTTTTTTTTTTACTTCAGCCACTTATTATGAGCACATGGGGGAAGGAGAGAAGTGGGAGGAATCTGTTTTATTTCTTGACCACTTAAACTTGTTTATTCTAGGAAATAGCATCCAAATGCATTTTCCAAGAAAGCAACATGATACTACCTGCTATCAGCGGCAGGTACGGAGAGCTCTCTGCTCAAGAACTTCCCATGGGCCCGCAGAAAGACTAGCTTCTGCCAGTAATGGAACCTGAACCAATATGAAAACAAGAATATGTGAGATTATCCAGTTACTGTGACCAGCAACTCCTCACTGAACCATTTAAATCTGCAAGGTTAATGCACTATTACACAAAAAGCATTTCCATTCATTGCTTCTCAATATTCCAAATTTTGGAATTCAGTGAATGCTATTGTTCTATACATAAAAATCCACATGTTCAACAAAAACAACCATTCAAGAAACAGAATTCACTTCTGCCTTCCCATTAACGTCTGCAGACAAGGCTGCGAATTCTCCGTGAAAAATAAACATCTCAAGTGTGTTGAAGGTAGGCAGGCCACACCAGCTTAGAATGGTCCAGGTGCAAAGGTGACTCTCAACAGCCCTCTTTGGGCACTGCCAGTTTTATTCTGAAGGAAACAGAGGACCAAATGGCAGAAGATAAAATGCGTAAGCTGGTTAAATTTGGCTGCCTCTGTTCCTGTTGTATGTCTGCCATCACAATATATATTTCCTAATTCTAGATGTTGTGGACAATAAATATTTACAGGAAGGTCATTAGGGCATGGCAAATCCTGACAGAAGGGCCGTGTATCACCCAACAGGGGGATGGATCTAGCAGTACATGGGATGTGGGAGATACCCTAAGGGAAGGGTGAATTCCCAGTACTCAGGTCTGTTAAGTCATACCTCTGGCTGTCTCTCAAGCTCATTTACACACCCTGCTGCTGTGCCCTGGCTTGGCAATCTCTGTGCTGACTGCCCCCAGAGCAAACAGCTCTGCCATTCTCACCTCAGAGCAGCCTGTGCTGGCACTTGGCTCCCCAGCCGTGCACTCCCACCAACCCCAGCTCAGGAAGTCACTTGAGCATGACCAAGTGGAACCAGCTCACACTCCAGAAGGGAGCACAGGAGGGAGGGAAGGAAAGCATCGAGGTTTCCAAGGGGCGCTTCCCTTCTGTGGGTCACTGCTTAAGGCAGACACTACTCAGCAGAGCCCCCAGCAGGACTGGGGCCCTCCTTCCACAAATCTTCACGGTCAAAATGTTCCAAACCCTTTGTTTTCAGTCTCTCTCACCCTTTGCCCCATGCAGAGACGTGGTCATAATCATCTCCCTCCACCACTCTCCCTGTGCATTAGTGTTACGAGATCTCTTCTATCACGAACACGCTCCAAGAAATGACCTTCCTAAAACCCACAAGGCCCACAAGGAGAACCCTCTGGAGCTGACCCCAGGAAGAAACCTGGGGCACTGAACACAGCTCTGCCTCCTTGCAGGGGCTGCTCTTTCCTTGTGGTTATACTCACTAATGTGTTTTACAGCAGCCGTATAATAGCCTGGCCACCACAACGATTTTTCTGTAATATCCTCTAAATCCTCTCACATCTGCCTCCTGCTAAAACACTCCCTGTCCATGCAGAAACACACACTCCCTCTGTCCAGTCTTACTGCTGTAGTCATTTGGACAAACAGACTTCAAATACCTGCAAAAATAGAGAAATAGGCACTTGGTCCCGCTTTAAATAATGAAATATAGATTGCCCAAAACCCCCACGTTTGAATGACAGTATTCACTCGCTTCTCAGCCAGCCACTGCCTCCTCATCTGTAAAATGGGGCACTGGCACTTCTTGCATCTGAGCGACAGTGTTTGCAAACATTAAGAAACTACTCTGCAGAAGCCAAAAGGGAGTACTCTATTTGCATGCAAATTCATGTAAAAAAATTAATCTTCACGTGGTTCCAAAAACACAATGTATACAAATACACTACTGCAAGCCTAAGAAATTTAGCTTTAGAAATGCAGCCGTTTTCTACACTGACCAGGGGGAGGAGGGGAGAATCTGACAATGCACCGTCCTTTATTTAACTATTAACTCTTTATTCTAAATCTAATATTGATTCTTAATTTTACATCGACGTTTTGACTGCAAGAGAGCAGGGGACAAACAAGAGTGGCTAAGACAATCCATTTATTTCACCCTTTCTTCACTCCTGGGGTCAGCTACTCCCTCTCTGAATCAGTGCTAGACCTGCTTGAATAGCTGAGAATGAACCTTCCACAAAGTGTGGATTTACTTTTACTAAATCCTCTAAGTATTAAAGCTCTTCACACCATTTGGTCTTGAAGTGATGCAAGAGCGAGGTGTGGACACCAGTGACAATAAAGCACCATCTGGCAAAGTGAACTCCAGGCAAACAATGACAAGCACAAGTGAAAAGAATTGCAATGATTTCCACAAAGATGTGAAATACTATAAACTGTGTAACTTAGCAGCTTCCTCCTTCTCACAAGTAAATAAACATGTCTGCAGAAGGCTGTTTGGTTCTGTCTTTTATACAAGCTGAGACTACACAGAGACGACCCTATTTGCATTCTGCCGTTAAAAATATATATGCAGATTTGTGAGCAAGGGGGGAAAAAAGGGCAAGAAAAAAAGGAAAAATAAGAACTAACCAGACTTCACTCTTTTTTTGGTTCTTTACTGTCAGGGTGATGTACTGGAAGTCTTTATTTCTTTCAGCTTGGGCCCCTCAGTAGTTCATTCTCCTTCCAGCCTGTTCTCATGCCTTTCTTATCACCTGCTGAGGCCTTGATCATGGACAGAGCAGACAAGCAGCAGGGGACAATTAGAGAGGAGTTCAGACTTTGATCATTTGACCATATGTGAATACAACAGCTGACCACATGTTTTAAAAGACAACTAACTTAAAAGTATTAAAAAAATCACAAAGCAGGCATAGATACTTAAATTTACATTTTAATTATCTGGCACAATGGTGCATTCAACTTAGCAGAATATTGAATTTTTCTTCCTAAATATACACATGTACACATCTTCAAAAGGAAAATCAGCACTTTGCTGCTTCTCCAGAGCCTGAACAAGCATAGTCTCACTAAAATAAATATTTGGATAATTTAAAACATAAACAAACATATCTATCTAGTAACCTGAAGTTTTTACTGACAAATAAATTCTCAATTAATTTCTGTCCTGCAGAGAGCTCAATTTAAATAGAATAACACTCTATTACTTTACCTCTAAAAATACGATGCATTTAATAGTACACAAAAATATGACCCTTCACTACTTATAAAAGTGGTACTTTTTTTCCAGAATCTCTCTCTTAGCCTTTAAAACTTAATACAGAAACACAACACAATTCAAAAGCTCAGCTGTTGTAGGGACTCAGTTCTTATTGCTCATCTGCCTGCTTTTTCTTTTAAAAAAATGAAAAAATAAATCATCATTTACTCAACTGCTCAATCTTTGCTTTAAGTTACCAAAGCAAAGGGTCCAGTCGTGAGCAGTTTAATCGCAATCACCTCATCCTAAATTCTTGGGAGAAATCGTTGTTGAATATTTTTGTATACAATAGAAGAGCTATCATCATTTGTGAAGATACAACATCCACTTATCTTCTGCACCTACCAGATAATTAACATATTCATGAAATGGCTATTTACTCTCAAATAGGAGGATAATAGAAAAATAACACTAGTTGTTTTGGCAGCAGTTTGTTTAGGAGTTATCTGAGGCAACAAATGTTTCTTTTGTAGTTGTGGAAAGGCAGAAACCCTCCTTTCTGTAAACACTTCTGTCTTCAGCTTTCTCTTCTCCCCGAAGTTTGGATACTAACAAGGAAAAACTGAGGAATCATTGAAAGGAGAAGGAGGAGGATTTAAAAATTAAATTCTTTTTGGTTTTCTTTGGACAGCAATTGTTTGCATATTTTTATTATAATGGAAACCATTGAGTATAAGAACATTTTGTAAAATTATGTGTTTTGCAGAGTACAAGAAGGGCTGTAGCACGTGCTGACTGAACAAAACAATGGTACTAATGGTGCATGAAGGGTGCGTACAAAATATTTTAAGAGGCTCGGGCTATTCCAACACACAGGCTTATTTTTTGCTTCTCTGACTGGACGATAAAATGTCTCCTTGTTGGCCCAAGCCTGCTCCTAACGAGGACAGAGGGCTGAGTGATCAGGCTGCGCCTTGCTGCCACAGCTGGACAGCAGCACTGACCACCCATGTGCAGGGCTGGGGGCTCCGGCCACAGGGCAGCGCTGGCTGTGCTGCCACTGACTGCGGGGCCACGCTCAGGCTGACCCACAGCCCTGCTCAGCCCTGCCCAGGCGGACTCCAAAACATCCCCAGCTTCCCCCGTGGTCCGAGCGTGTCCCACCCGGGTGCCCAGTGAGCGATGCTTCAAGGTGGCCTCAAAAGCTGCCAAGGCCACTCGAGCCACCAGCATCTCTGACGTGCTGTCAGCAGCACCCAGCCCAACCTTGCCAGCCCCACAGGCCACCTCAGCCACTGCGGGAATGGGATGGCCATTTCAACAATATGTTGTGCCCTCCTCGCTGGGATTCAGAGCCAGAAGAGAAGGAGCACAGCATGCAGCTGGAAGATGGCAGAAACCTCAGACAATGGAAAAGGAAACCTCTCCAGTCCTGGAAACTTATCAAAAGGAAAAAATAATCAGTGTGGTGTTTGTCTGCAGCTGCTGAACCTTTCTTGCTTGCAGTATTAGAAGATATTAAAGCTAATCAAATAAGAATTATCAGCAAATTTGCCACTTGCTTTTCAGCCCGAGGTTGAGAGGTGAGTGTTTTTGAGCTTTCCCAAGTTACCCTGGAAGGAATTTGGGGTCGTTTTTAAAACCGAAGTTCACCTCCTCAGCACCATGCAATAGCTTCAGCCCTCCAAAGCAATTGTTCTCACTGAGAATCTTCCTGCACCTAAGGGCTCTCTGTAATAAAATATGGATGCAGTATTAATTAAATATAGATGCAATTTCCTCCTCCTTTCTCTCCTTAGCTGCTATCAAGAACATTAGTGCAGGCGCCTAAGGAAAGCCTGGCTAACGGGGAGCAGCTGCCACACTAATTAGGCACCGTGCTCTATCAGCCAGGCATGGGCCCAGCAAACAGCCACCTGACTTCTCCCCTCACCACTCCCACACACGGGCTCTGCCCACGGGGCTCCAGCTCAGCTCTAGGCACTGGAGAAGGCACCGCTGAACAGAATGGGGGTACTTCTGACCGCCCATGCATTTTGGTTGAGCTCCCCAAATGCCACAAGCTATGTCTCTGTGCCGAAGACGCTACTAATGGGTCATGTTTGCAAAGTATTTGGGGATGTGCTTGGCAGCATTGCCATCTTTGGGAAAGGCTAAGGGAAAGCCACTGCCAAGGAACAGTGTGGCCACGAATAAGCTGCCAGAAATTCCTTCCCCAGCAGACAGTCTACTCAGAGTGCTCCAGCTAAACAAAGCAAATCCTGAGCTTAGACTGCTGGGCCCAGCCTCACCTTGACACCCCTGAAAAGAGGGGGCCAACCCCCCTCCAAGAACATAAACCCCGTGAGCAACAGAGAAGCACCCTGCTATTAAAAGATCCTTTGCTTTTACTGTCAGACTAAGAGAACACCAAATTCCCTCCCCCATTCTGGCTGGGCAATTTGACAGAAGCTTTGCATCTGAAGCATCTGTGGGACAAAAATATTTCAAAACAAGATTAAAGAATGAAAAGGCCAAAACAGGGATAAGGGCATGGCTAGGACCTCATATTCCACTGGCTGCAAGACTCATGTAAGAGTGGGGAGACCCATCTTCCTAGTGCCGCACTGTGACTTACGAACCATTTCTTGTGATGCCATTTTCTGTACCATGTGAAAGCAGCCTTCCTCCATCCCCACCTGCTCCAGTTTAGCCAATTACCATTTAATGTCCTCCATCTGTACAATGCAAGCACTGGTACTTCCTGACCTCACAGGTATGCATGTGTGTCTGCATGTGTGAAGATAAATATATTAAAGATTGGGAGGCATTCAGGCCCTAGGCCAATGAGAGCCATATAAGTGCCAAAGAGACTAAGACAAATGGGGGCCATATAAATAGATGGCTGGAGAGCTGCAGCCCTGAGGCTACAGGCAAGAAAGGGGCAGGGGCAGAGACAAACCGTGGGAAAGAGCCCTGTTTGAAGTCTCTGACAGAGCAGCCGAGTGCAAAGGGAACAGGGAGCAAAGCCCTGCTCCTCACACTGTGAGCTGTGCTGACACCCCTGCCATCAGGAGGCAGCCCACGGAGGAAGAGGAAGGGTTGTCAAAATATGCCCAGCTTTAGAACAACAGCTGATAAGGGGGCCCGGTGACATGAAGGAGCCTTGCTATGGCTTCTGGAGAGGTGCCAGAGGTGTAAAATGGCTCCAGGCACAGACAGGTCCTGGGCGCTCCTGGCACTACCCCCAGCTCTTGATGCAGACAGTTTAAGCAGGGAAGCGAGGACTGAGCAAGCAGAGGTGTCCCCACTTAGTCCATGACACATGGACAGTCACCAGGAGCAGATCCACCCCCTACCTGCCTCTGCATCCCCAAAACTGGACGGACTTCAGTTTCCAGCTCTGTCAATCCTCCTGCGAAATGCACTTTATAAAGTGTGATAAATCATAAAACACATCTCCCCCTCAGATCCACTGCCTCTTCTGCAGCTACTGAGGAGGAAAAAAGGCACCTGGAAGAAATCTGGCCCACAAAGGTTCACAAAAGACTGCACACAGCGCCTTACTGGCAAAGAAAGTAAAAAGAACAGAGGAAAGGTAGAGACTGTAAGAGGTTAGAGGAAGAAGCAGCAATATCCTTTGAGAGCTCCCTGTGCTTTTCTGCCTGGTAAGCTTTGGGGATCTCTCTCTGCTTTCAAGAAGAAGGCAGCAGCATTTTCCAGAGGAAAAGAACCCCATAACCTTGAAGGTACACAGATTCTAACCATCAATATAGTTATAAAGGAAATACAATGATTTTGCTGCAGTGGATCTGCAAAGCATCTCCCAAGACTCCAGCTGGTTAAATCGGGGGAAAGACTAAGAGGATCTGCTCTTCATTTCTTCACCGGTACACCCATACAGTGCTAAAGCAAGACCTCCTCTTGGCTCTATTACTTAACATTTTTAAGGCAGTATCCAGAGGCCGTCCCAGATCCGCAATAATGTACAAAACACACGGAGAGTTCCACCCCCAAAGATATTTAAAGGCAAACCACAGAGCACAGCAAGGGAAAGGGAACAGGCAGAGGGGTAGGAAAATACAGAAAATACCTCTTTAAATTCGCAGCAGCCAAGAGCAGAGTCACAGAGCTGATTAAAGGATGTGGAGATGCATTTCAGTGAGAGAACTCTGCCTAATTAGCTTATCAAAGCCTAGGTTCATGCACACCTCTGTGGGAACCAAACTGTGATAGCAGTTTCCCAGTCTAGCAAAGGCCTGACAGAAACAGAAGTTAAATACAGTCTGACTGGGCAAGAAGTCACTCATCACAGGTGACAGTGATGCAGATCCATCACTACAGTTTCTTAATGAAGACAAAGCAGATTGGAAAAGCACCCTTATTCAAACAAATTCACTCATTTCAGGAAAATCCTGCTGCCTCTTTGGGATAGGTGATCACAACAGAATTAAACTCAGCTTTCCTTGCACTATAAGGATTAACCAAATTGAAAAGTATTTAATAGTGGGGTAAAGGATCACAAAAAAATACTAGAATAAACCAACAATATATATTTGCTCCTGTTTATTTCACAGTGAAGAGGAAGTGGTTTGTGTATCTCTCCAGAATCTTAAACTGCTCTAAGATAAAAATGAAGTTCTTCAAATATTCCATATGAAGAGACTGCAATATACTGATGTTTAGTTTTTGCCTGGGGCTTAGAAAAAGTTTAAAGCACTGCCATGCTCCATAAGTTTTCAGTTTCAACACTCCCTCCAATCTCAAAAAAACCCAAAAAAACCCACAAAAAAAAAACCAAAAACAACAACAACAACAACAACAAAAACACCACAACAAACCCACAAAAAAACCACTACCCAAAAAAACCTTACATCACTGAAATTGATATAGATGCAAAGCAGAAAAAGCTTTCTAGGGGAATTAATCTTCCATTTTGGTCACCTCAAAGAGACTGATGCAGCAAAGCCAAAATTGCATATATCCACATAGGATGATGGAAAAATTTAGGAACCAGACAATTCAGAGGTTTTGCCTGCAGATGCTACCTGCAGGGCCTCAAGGGTATCAGCTCTATCCAAAATCTATCAAAACTACCATTAACATGCAAGTTTAGGATGACTGACATTTTAAAACATTTGAAATATGACCAAATCTCACATACCCCAAAATCATGATTTTTCATGATTTCATTAATTTCTTGAAATCTACATCTAATTGTACTCCGGCTCCAAACTTTCAATCTGTTCGGTTGGGTTTTTTTTTGTTTTGGTGGGTTTTTTTGCTTTTGTTTTGCTTTGGGTTTTGGTAGTTGATGTTTGTTTTGGTTTTTAACTTTTGGAAGAACACTAAAGCACACAGAAGTCCTCTAAAAGCTGAAACTTATGGGGAAGAAAAACCAAAAAATCAGTGCATTACAAAAATTGTAATCCAGACACCCACCTGGATGTGCTGAACTGCCTTCATTTTTAGGGCAGGTTTTAAACAGGCCATGGGCTCTTTAACACTTCTATTCCTGTATTAAATCTTTTCCTGGGCTGCAATGCCCAAGAAGGAAAAGCAGAGTAAGGACCCTATTTTCATGCATCATACTAAACTGTATATCAGAAATACAGCTAGTATCTGTTGTACTCCTGTTATGTTCAGCATTTCTGTAATGTAAAAATCATCTGAAGTAAAAGAAAACAGAGTAGCAAAATCAACAGCCAACATTACTTTTTGAAATATAATAAATATTTCACCTAGACTTAGCCAAAAAAGATGTAGCCAAGAGAAAAACAACAACAACAACAACAAAAACCACACACCACCACCACACAGTTGCTTGAGCCTCAGGAGACACTTATGCTGTTAAAACAATGCCTTCACTGCTTGGAGAACAATGGATTGGAAAGGACCTTATATATCCTCTAGTGCCAGGTCCCTGCCATGGCAGGGCACCTTCCACTGTCCCAGGCTGCTCCAAGCTCCAATGTCCAACCTGCCTCTGGACACTTCCAGGGATCCAGGGCCAGCACAGATGCTCTGGGCACCCTGTACCAGGGCCTGCCCAGCCTCACAAGGAACAATTTCTTCCTAATATCTAATCTAAGTATACCCTTTCATCTTAAAGCCACTAAGCATTGAGCTTTTGCAAAGAGAAAGGACTGCCAGCTAGATAGGAGCCCTCTGACAAACAAACCAGTCCAGGGCAGCAACGGGAAAGGCTTTAGGGGCTTAAGAGAGAAGGACACTTGACCGTTTTGGAGCTGGTCTTCTATTTTTTCTGTTGAAAGTGAGAATCCAGTGTGCTGGGAGGGAGAGCCCCACTGCAGATCTAATCCTGCCATTTCTGCTCTGCAGGATTTTGTTTAACTACATCTGCACCTCCTTGAATATAATAACACAGCAAACCAGAGACTGTGGTGATTCAGTAACTCTTAAAAGTTTTGGTTCAGCTTTTCTCTCCCCTCAAGCACAGGAATACCGTGCCCAGTGGAAATCAGCCCCAGCACTGTCTGCACACTGCACACAACACCCAGACCGAGGGCAAGCAGTGCTAAAGGCAAACAGGGTGCCCTGGCACACTGCAGCTGCAGCCTGAGGCAGCCTCACTGAGACAAGGGCTGCTCCAGCTAATTCAGCTGTTCCCCAATCAAGATGTGGCCTCACACAGAGCTCATTTCCCTTTGTTTGTCCTCCCAGGCCCAACAGTGGCACACAATGAGAGGGCACATCCCCAACAGGGTCAAGCAAGCCAAGACAATAAGGAGAATGAGACAAACAGATTTCCCCTTTGTGGCATTACTCCTGATTTTTCAAGCATCCAACAGTTACAGAAAAATGACTATAAATTTGAGGAGAAACTGAAACTTGGTTCTTTTTCCTGTGTTTGCATTTTAAAAAGAGATGGGGAAAAAAACAGAGATAAAAACCCCCACCTTTTGGTATTTGTTCCTTGCTGGTTTCATACTTCATAAACCTAGACTAAAAACAAGAGGGCTAACAGGAGCTGTCAGACTTCCACAATCACATTTCTGGCTCCTCCAAATGACACGCTGACAAGAAACTTCTGGTATTGTCCAAAAGAAAAATCAGGGCAGAAGTCGAAAACACGGCTGAATATGAGAGAACTGGAAGCTTACACAGCAGGAGGTGTCTGGCAGCAGAGCTCCCAGCCCAGGTGAGCAGAGCCCAGCGCTGGATCCCCAGGCAGAGCTGGCAGAGGCTTTCAGTGGCCCAGCCACCGCTAGAGGAGGTCAGAGTGCCACAGAGAGAAAGGAGACATGGCCCACAGCTTTGGCAGACAAATTAACAGCCTGAATTACCCCAAATAGACTTTGCACTCCCTTCTTACCGTTTATATTTTCATAACTGAGGAGTCTCCTCAGTTTTAATGAGATGCAATAGGAGCTGGGGGAAATGACATGACACACACCCCCAAGATATCTCCAAATTTTATTCAAAACCTAAGGCATCCCAAAGCCATAGACAAGAATCCTTCTAGTCATTACTAATGATGCTAAATCATGATGATTCAGAGAATTTCAGCTGCAGAAATCAAGCGGCTACAAGACAGAGTTACCTATTTTTCTTAAATAAAAGCTCAAAGTTTCCATCCCTTCTATTCCTTTCTATAATTCCCATAGAAAGCCTTCAAAATATGAGCTGAATACAGAATAAAAGTTGACAAACCAAGACAGCAAGATAGCCTTCAAAAGGACTCCAATTGAAACATAAAATACAATCTTCCCATTCTGAAGATCATCTCATCATCCTGGGTGGAACGAATCACTAATTTTCAAGGGTAGAGGACTGCTTATTTTATGAGCAAGTTTCTGGCATTGGTGGAACAGACAAAAAGCTGTCATTTGAAAAGCCAGCAATACTGCAGACCTCAGCCAGTTTCAGACTGTGACTGCAGTTTCAGAGCCATGACTTGTTTACCTATCGAGACTTCTTAGATCCTTAAAGGGGCAGAATGTTTCTAAGGCTTCAAGCCTTCCTCTCTGAGCAGTACATTAGACTGTATCCCACTTCATCTGCTGCCATGCTTGAATTCCAACTCCTAGCCATGCTTTGAGCATGGCAGAATCCAAGTTCCCACCCACGCTGACAGACTCAAAGGCACAAAGCTCACTGTGGCTGCAGCGTGGAGTCCTTCTCTGAGGACAACCAATGAGTTCACTCTCTATATGAGATGCATGGATGGAGCTCCTGAATAAGGGCTGCTGCAAGATGCACATCACAAAAACAGCTAGTCCTGGAGCTCTGCTACAATCTCCAAAAAGGAAAAATTCTTATAGTAATGCCTTAAGAATTCAGCTGGAGAGAACGCGAGAACATGCATTATTAAGTAATAGTCAACAGCATGAATAGGGACTGTGCGTTATGCCAGAAATAAGTCTAATTATTTATGTCAGTATACAAGGTCCACACACACATGCATATATACATTTAGGGAGAACAGATTTTACTTTTTGGCATTGCAAGTCCTTTTACTTTTTCCACTTAGAAACCCATATATGATCTCCCTATTCTTCTTAGAGAACAAGTTCTCTGTTTCAAACAAAGAACAAACAAACCATGTCTGTCAGTTTCGAAAGCAAGTCCTTCTGCAGCAAATGTATCAACTCCAGCCAAAGGATTAGACTGAAATTTCAGCAAAAATCAAATAATGCACTTATACTGATACATAGTTGACCACAGGCGGTATGCTGAGGACGAAACAAACACACAAACAAACAAACACACAAACAAACAGGAAAAAAATCTTTGATAAGACAAAAAAAAACCCTTTAAAAGCATTAAATTTAAAAATCATTTTAGAAAATAAGTTCTTCCCCAGCCTCCAGGGTGTTTTCTCACATGCAATATCAACCACAGCAGCCAGAACTCAAGAATTAGAATGTAGCAGAGCACTACTCTGGAACATGATATTTTAACATCATGGTGGCTATTTCTGAGCTTAAAATAAACAGTACTACTTAACTGTAAAATAAACTCTAAAGGCTCTTCCAAATGGCTCCATCAACTTGGACTAAATAGCATACATTTCATGTGGCAAGAAGTACACCATATTCAGTGCTGAACTTAGCTATTTTAAAAATTAATTAGGCAATTATACACATGGGGAAACTGTTCTAGTAATTTAGCTGCTTAATCAAATCCCAGGTACCAAATTATGGACCTGATCCTGCAGTTCTTATTCAAGTCAAACTCCTATTGATGTCAGTGGGAGTTTTGCCTAATTAAAGATCAGGACATACACATGTGCAAGGCTGCTTTTAAACTGTGGCTTTGAATTTAGTCTTAGGAATATGAATATGGCTCTGAATCCCAAATCGTTGCCTACAAGTTTCTCACGTGAGACTTTGGGTATATTAATATATATTTTTCCTAAGTCTGGCTCAAATTAACTTCTAGATAAAGTCTGGAGATTTAGCTAAAGAGTCTTACAAGGCCCAATGGCAAACTGACCTAGTTTTGCAATTTTATGTTAAAACTAATTAAATACTGCTACAAAACAAGGAGCTGATTGTAAAAATATCACCTGGGAATTGCACTTAGCTGCAGGAGCTGGGCTTGTGTTATCGTTTGGACCAGTGCAGTCCACACAAGGTGTCTCCAAGGGGTCAGCTCAGTGCGTTTCCAAAAGGGACTGTCCCAAAAAAGGGTTCTGGCTGGTATGCTCAAGTCTCCTGCAACACAAGTTCACAAGGAATACTTGGGGTGGAGGAGGTAGAACAGTGTCCGCCCTCACGTTCTTCCGTCCCAACCACCAAAGAGCCCTTGTGGGGTGCACTTCAGCCAGGGGCAGACCAGGCTCAAGGGTTGTGCAAGAGAACTGCCTTGACCCCTGGCTGCTCATGCTGATGTTGGTGCTGACGGCATCAAAGCTGATGCCTTCGGAGTGGCTGGACTGACATACTCTGCTGATCCTGCCTCTGCAGATGCCTTGGTGATGTGTCAAGGGGCACACACTGAAGCAGCACAGGCTAGGAAAAGGTAAACCAAAATCAGTCAACAAGCAAGAAAGCTGGTGGAGCATAAGATTATTAAACACTGACAGTTGCCTGGTTAGTATTAGATGCTTAAAGAGAAATGTCTGTCTGTCAAAAAACATGGGAGTGGGCATATACCACTTCTGCTCAGTGGCAAGGAAAAGCAGCAAAACTCTTTTTCTTTTAAGCAAAATGGAAACAACACTTTCAGTGAGCACTGGGTCGTCTGTGCACTTGCTATGTTACACCCTCAAAGCAGGAAAGACAAGACCCTGTGTGTGCCTGAAGATAGAAGGAAATCACAATTCTGTCTAATATACTGGAGCAATTGACCATGAAAAGGTTACATGTTAGGAAATAATTATCTCTAGACACAGCTACTGACAAGGTCAGTGTCCACAAGTATTATTTCCTGTGCCTGCTGTCTGGAAGGGAGGTGGGTCTCCCGACACTCCCAGCCCCACATTTCACTGATGCTAATGGCACTTGTGCACTGAGTGGCCCAGCAGCTGAAGCAGATAACCAGGAGTGAAGGGGTTAAGTGCCTGTCACAATAGAAACCTCTGGGGGCACTTGACCTTTTCACATTTTTTATTCAGGAATGAGCATCTTGTGCCTGTTGGAGGAAGTTCATCTACATTTGTCCTCATTCTTCACCCTGTTTGTGTATTGTCCCTTCCCTTCACTCAGTGCCCCAGTGTCCCATTAAGTACCAAGCAACCTCAGTTGATGAATATGAATTTAGAGCAAAGATAGAGGGGACACAAGTACTGCACATTGATGGAGTGACTTACAAGGAATTTAAACATATTCAAGGCATATGTTTCTGCCAAATAGCTTCCTACACATATAATACTCACCTGTCAGTACTTTGGCAGGAAGAGGAAGAACATCACAGATAGTGAACAGAAGCACTATGCTTGCTGGAGCAACAGTCTGACAAGAGCATTAAAGATGTTTAAATTCTAAAAAAGGACTAAATCACAGCACTGACTTCCACATGCTAAAGAATGTGACACATGCGAAGGCACAGTGATACCTGCCCTTGGTCTTTTGTTCAGCAATTAAGACTGTGAGTTCCTCTGTCCCAGGAGGGAGGGTCTGCAAACCTCTCTGGCTGCAAATCAGTCAAGGAGGATAACTCCAGAATGAGTTTGTCCCTGTCTGTTTCATTTAGAGGCAGATATTCTAAAAAGGTGAAAGCAATATTCAGGACCTTCATCCTGCTGGGATCAAGGAGAGTTTTGCATTGGCTTAAATAAGAGCGGGCTCTAGTCTTAGAGCACATGTGTCCAATTTGTTAATGTTTTGGGTTCAAACAAAAAACAAATCTCAAGTCTTCCCTGCATGGGAGTTTCAACCACATTCTTCCATTGGGGGAAGAGCATCAGGGCTTAGACAAGAAAGAGTTTCTGAATGATCTAAGTGAATGGTCCTGAGGAGACTGGCATTACTGTGAGCTTTGAACACAACTACAGAGGGTCTTTTATAGATGTACTCCAGAGGGGAGATCCTTAGATGGGTCCTTTAATGCCTACCCCCATATGCAATCCAGATGAAACTCTTTATCGGATGGGGCCCGGATCTTGCTCCCATTAAAAGTTCTGCCACTGAATTCAGTGGAAGCGGATCTATTTATCTTTGCTTCCTTATCTCAGTGCCTCAAAATAATTACCCTTCATTCTTTTGAGTCTGAGGAATACTATTTTCTCCACTTTGCACACAGAGCACAGCCAGATCAAGTGACACAGTTATGTGTCACAGGCATATCCAGGTCAGGAAAGGGTCTCCAAGTATTCCAAACCATAGAGCAAAGTACTATTCCACACCTTGTCATCATCATGAAACACTTTTCTCAGGTGGAGACACACAAGTCAGATTAGAGCAGCCAACTTCCTTCTCTTGTTTGGACAAGGAGGAATAAAGCCACGCGAGGAAATGACATTCAAGTATCTCTCACTTCTTTCTTCAAATAAGTTTTTCCAACATGTCTTCTGCCTCTGGCCTTCCTCAGCCACTACTGGATGAACAGGAGTCAGCCCTTGGCTGTTGAACTATGCTGCAGTTCCCAAAAACATCCTTCATAACTTGTACATCTCCACTGGCTGCTTTCCAGGACTCAGCAACCCATCTCAAAATGAAAGTAGTGGTCCAATAAACCAGTACTCTAGCAAAATTTCTGGAACCTTCCATCACTGTCCACTATGTCCCAGAGGTGGCAGGTAACTGTGTTGTCACCAAACTGTCCTTGAAGCACAACCACAAAAGAGCTCTGGGGACATTCAGTGCATAGTAGAAGGCAGGTCTTGGTCTAGAACAAGAATTAACTGAAGACACCCCAAGCTCACACAGGAACGTTTCCTGGCAGTGGATGCTGAGAAATCCCTGAAATGCTGGAAAACTTTCAGAAAGATCCTTTCCCCAGTACCAAGGGAAGGAGGCGCTCCTGCAGCCACCACCCTCTGTCAGTCTCACCCACATCTTCAGGGATGTGTTCCAGGGCAGTGCCAGCCTGCAGGGATGAGCAATGGTACTGCAGGAAGCAGTTTGCTTCAGGGACTCTTGCACACCAGCAGAGCCAGCCCAGGCCATGTGAACACACCTGCACGTGGGAGGTGTGCCTCCTGGAGAGGCAGCAGCATCTAGTACCCAGGCAGCTTCGTGTCAATCCTGTCTACAAACCACCCACCCCTTCCCTGCACCTGACAGCCATTCACCGGCTGCTGGAGCACTAAAAAGGAAAACATTGTGCAAGCAAAATCACCTCCTTGAATGTGCTATTATTTACATTCCTGTTAGCCCCAAAAGGGCCTCAACTGGGCTTCACACCCACCAGTCCCCATGCCACAGAGTGAAGGCTGTTAATATCAAAAGGAACTTGGGAAACACAGGGAGAAGAAGTCTCTGGGAGCACTCAAAGGAGAACTCAGGTTCCCTATTTCCAGACTAATACCCATTTTCAAGAGTACTGACCCAAATACATAAATGAAACAAGCACGTGTTGTTTATTTCCAAGTATGAATGGCATGGTTTCCCCTGGGCTCCATGTTTCTTGGAATTATTTGAACTGGAAACCAATCAGCCTGTATTCGCTATTGATTTATTTTCTAAAAATCTCTCATCCCTAAAGTAACAGTGCTTTTCCATGTCTCAGCCTGCTGTTTAGTGACACGGTAATCTAAAAATTATTGATCACTTGGATCTCTACAGCAATAACATATCTTTTTAAGTGCCTTCATGTAGGACTATTTGCAACACAAGTACTATAAACAGCAAGGCTGCTAATAAAATCAGCAAAGATATTAATAGAGATGTAACACTTATGTTGCAACACAGCATGGACAAAGGCCAGTGGAGGCCAGCATCAAGAGGGAACAAGTACGGTCATTATGAGAGAAGTTGCATCTCTCTTCGAACACCAGATAGGCCACAACCAAATTTTAGTCTAAATAGGAATCCAAGCCTGGACACGGACTGGTCAAACTACTCCCTACGCGAGCAGTGGAGTATCGGTGCTGGAGACACCAAGATGGTCTCGTTCTGCTACAGCAGTTCTGCTTCACTTCAGTTCACCTTTAGTTCCCAACATCCTGCAGAATTTCTGCTTTTCTGCAGTAGCAATCAGGGTCAGTGCACCCCAGAACAAAGGATCCAGAGCAAGGAAGGTGTGGACACCTCATGGGGGAGAGCTGCTGCAGAAGGGCTGAGCACTCCAGCTCCTATTGCCTTCAAGGCATGTTGTCAGCTGCATTTTTTTTTCCACCCACCACAACAGAGTCATCAACATCAGAGTCACAACTGACCAGAAGCCAGACAGCACAGCAGCTTTCCAATGGACCTGCTTCAGTGCCATGCAGGAGACGGTGTTATTTAGATCAGGTTCTGTTTCAGTAGAAATATCAATAAGTACATAAGTACATCAAAATCAGTCAGGAACAAGGTCTCCAGGGTGGACACTCTAGTGCATTATCCCAACTGAGACATTCTGAAAGCTACAGCTTGAAACAAGAAACGCGTTTCCCAACACAGAGATGAGGTGTCTGCAAATCAATAGTTATCAGCATGTGCCACTTTACCCAGGCAAGCCACTGTGAACTGTGCCTTCCTTGTTCTCTCAAAAGAGAGCCAAGATTTACATGGCACAACCCAGCTCTGCAGCCAGGACTCTGTCCCATGTGGCATTGTTGTCTTCATGACCAGAACAGAATTTTTCCCCCCCCATAAAATGAAATCAATCATGGGAACAGGACAGCTCTCCCTGAGACTGCCAGGCAGTGGGCCTGCAGACAGCCGTGCTCAGGAACACGCTTCCAGAAGCAGCTTTCAGGAAACATTTGCAACCATTTAAATTTCCCACACAAGTAGTTTTGCACTTGTCAATTTACCTTATGCCACAGGTTTTTAATTTAGTTGTACGGGAAGAAACTTTATATGCCTCAAATTTTATATGTTAATGCCAGATGTAAACACAATAGCATGTGTTCCCTCTCTGCCTGCTGCACTTCTTGGGAAAGGATGCTGTAACACTGCAGCTCCAAATACTCACACAATCAACAGAACTCTTGCCCCTCTTCTTCAGCATTTCCCCCAGTGCCCTGGGGAATTCCAACTGGCAAGGCAATCTGCTCATGCATACTTCCCAGCCTTCTGAGCACAAAATATCCTGGATGCAAAAGGATTAAAGACAAAAACTTGATTTGCTAATTACAAAAGATAATAAGGAAACTGTGGAGGACCATGCACTGTCTATTGCAAAATGAGAATGCATTCCAGCTGCTTCCATGTACAGAGAGGGTGGAGATTATTGATCCAAAAAGCTTTTAAATTAATAAAGGTGCCAGCATTTTTTTCTACTTCATAGACCTGAGATGGATGAACATGAAAAGATGCAATCTCTTTTGATTATCATTGTCCTTCTTTAAAACTAGGAGCTCTGTTGGACATTTTACTGGCATTTTTTCCCCCCAGAGACAAATATTTTTGCAACTCTTATCAGCTATTAAAGTGTAACTCAATACATGATACACGTTTATCCTCCTGGACTTCCAGCACTCTCACAAAAGCGTACCTGAGGACAAGGCACACAACTCCAAATTCCATGAATGCTGTAAGGCATAAAAAATAACATTACCTGTTAATGGCATCTAAGAGTTGGCATTTGTTAAACACCAAACAGTATTTTCCTGTTAGAATCACTGCCCAAACATTGCTGTAACTGGCACAGACATCTTCCCCCAAAGCCTGGGGCAGAGGAGATGGCCGGGCATGAACACCCAAGCTCAACTCTCATTTTCATCTTGATCCCTTTAGGAAGAACTGCCCCTGACATTCAAAGGAAGGAAGATGCGTCCTGGGGACAGCCAGGGCAGGTGAACAGGGAGAGAGAACATCTCTTCTGGCCTCAATCTGTGTCTGTCACTGGGCATGTGCTACTGCCTCAGCCTCCAACTTCACACACACTAATTTCTGACTCCATCCTAATTGGGACATCTTCCCAATTGGGAAGCACATGTGTTTGCCCCAGCCAGCCTGCTTTGAGCACTTGCTCAGCATTATGACCCTCAGTGAAGCAGGGGGAGAAGGGGCCCAGGACAGCTCAGCATGGCAGTGCAGAAGCCACCATGGGGCCCATTTCAGTTTGATTTGTTGCGGCACCCTAGATGCAAGATGAAATCTGAGAGATGAAATCTGAGCAATTTCTTGCTTCTCTTCTTTCTGGACAGTTATTAACACTATAAAGAAGACTGAACAGTGGGGCTTCCCAACTCCATTATTGTCAAGGCCTGTTTCAAAGGCAGTGGCTGAAATGCCCAGTGCTGCCTTTGTTGATCCTGGGCTCAGGTCTCCATGTTCACTTCTGTCAAACCGCAAGGCTGAGCAAATTAAACATAAGCTTTCTCTGGAGGGGTGGAGGAGGGGGAGAAAAGGACAAGCACTGCCTCAGCCTCTGTGCCCATTATGTTCACTACACTCTCACGTTCCTTGCGTAAAACCAGGGGGGCAGAAAAGCCACAGCAGTGCCAGCTGCTGCCTGGAGCCCTGCACCTGCCTTTCTGGGCACCACTGTGGAGCCAAGACATGGGCTGGGCTGTAAGGGAGTGCTGCAGCCTGATCAGTCTGCCATACCTGCCACCAACCCTTCTGATCACACAGAAATACAAAACACACGGGCTCTTTATTCCCCACCTGCAGGGAGGGGTTATTTGTCCCCAAGACCCGTGACAAGCTTATTACAGACCGTTTCAATTCGAATCAACTTGTCAAGAAAAGAAAGTGGAGAAAACGCATTAATTAAACAGCTTTACTCATGCAGAAAAGCTGCCAGCGTGAGCATTTTAAATTACCTGGGCACACCTAGTGGATTTGCATTCCCTTGGCACAGCTTTGCTGTGGCCCACAAAGCAGCATCCACTCCATACTTCCATCTGAGCAAGGAACAAAAGAGGCTGACAGCCCAGCACCACCTTCCCTGCTTGGGGGCTAGCGCCCTTCCCAAGGGATTTTGTGGCAGTTTATGCAGAAACCTTGCTCCTGCTAGATGCAGGGACAGGAAGTTTGGATTCTTCTATAAAACTAAAGACCAAGGCAAAAAGAGGCCTTCTAGAAACAAAGGAGGTGGAGCAGTGCCAGCAGGGGGGTAACTGCATGCCATTGTTAAATATTAACATAAAATAAAGTAGTAGAAATGAATGTCCATCAACAGAATTAGAAGGAACTAGGAGTTTAAGAACAAAAGGTTTACTTATTTAAATTACAGGAGATGAAAAACAACTGGGAACGCAATTTATAGCACAAAGTACAAAGCTACAAGACTGCTAAATGTAATTATATTTCAAAGTATGCTTCCCCCTACATTTTAAACTAAACATGTACAATTATTTTCACTAAAATAAAACTAATGACAATGTAGCCTTTAGATGTTCCATCCCTTCCCTCCATCGCTTTCATATTCAGTTCATCCCTTTATATGAACCAAACAGTTTGACTCCTTCATCCAAATAGAGGTCGGCCTTTCAGATAGAAGACTAAAGCTTGAAGAAAGAAAATTACTATGAGCAGATCTTTATTTTTAAAAATTACCCCTTAGTCTTAAATCCATAGACCTTAGATTGTACTTTCATATTTATTTTTATCACTTCTCTGCACAAAGGAAGAGTGGAAAAGCAGCTGACTAATTAACTTCACAACTTCACAATTATTCACTATTTGATTGGTACATTTAGTCATGGTAAGGATGCTTAAGAGTAAAGATATTTAAAGACATTCGAAAGTTTGACATTTTGGACGGTTTTACCCTGCCTGGGAAAAAGAGCAACAGTGCCAAAGGCCAGCAGGGTCCAGCACTTAGGTGTTACCTGCATCAAGGCCTGGCTTTGCACGACCACCCTTTATTGCACTTTTTGGCAACAACATCCTCCAGGTGAAAAACCTTCCTTCACCTGAGACACTGGGTTGTTTTTGTCTGCTTTGGCAGAGCTGCTGCTTGGCTCCACCAGGCTCAGGAGCAACACACTCCATCTCAATGGGCATCTCAGTCACGGCCTCCACAAGAGTCCTATCTATTAATGGCATTTGGAATTACAGATGTTTCTAGCACTGACCCACACTCCTGCACCCCGAGCTGCAGAGCTGCCTCTTGAAGTGGCCCCTTGTGTCCCATGTGATCAGATCCTTTATTTGGCAGATCAAATCCAGCATAACAAAAGGTTTGTGGCCATCCAGCCGAAGTGCATCACTAATGTTCCCTGTTTTAAGCCAGGTAACATTCAAAAATTAGACATGACAGGTTTTCAGAAAAATCAAAATGCTTGCAAAACCAACGTTATTCCACTATTTACTTTTCCAGCAGGAAAAATGTTCAGGACCTTAGTCAAACAGCAATACATTACATTTCATAAAGTTTTTTTTCTAGTACAATTTTCATACTTAAAATATATTTAAGAGACAAATTAAGCCTTTTTGTCTCAGTTAAAAAAAAATCTATTTCTTTCAAAACAATTTGTCTTGCGACTCCTTGCTATGACAAATTTTTCCTGGTTTAGGTCATCTCAAAAAACAAAAAAAAATTTACTGCTTCAGATGCCAAATAATGGTCCAATTAAAAAAAAAAAAACAACCCACAAACAAAACAAAACAAAAACACACACCAAAAAAAAAAAAAATTACTTGGGCAGATTTTTTTTTAAGCTAAGAAAATATTTCAAGTGTTCTGGGCTGCAACAAGCCATTAGCTTTGATTCACCTAAAAAAATTTACCAATTCACCAAAAATTCGCTGAAAAAAGTACCAGCCCCTGCTAATGAGCTATAAAAAACACATGCACATGTAAATTAGTTTAGGTTCTTCTGACAACAGCCTGTACCAGATGTTTCAGAGAAAGACCCAGGAAAGCTTGAAGTAGACAGATGTGAGATAATCTGCCTCCCACCATGGGTGTTTTCCTAATCCCTTAAAGCAGAAGCAGAAGTTGAGTATCTTTCCAAAAACATTGCAGCAGTTTCTGTTTGCATTAGCTGTTATTAAAGCTAACAATGACAGCTTTTACAAGCTCTGTTTTCAGTTACTTAAAGCTTTGCAAAAGTCTGGACAATGTTTCATGCCAGGTATATTTAGGATTTAATTTTTTATTCTCTTTTGATAAGTTCTGCAAGAAATATTAATTTACTTTTAAGAAAACAACTTGAGGAATGTACATGATTCCACAGGCATTATAGCAAACTCTTGCAGACTGCCTCAAGGCACAGATAGCTCCCCAACAGAGTGTGTCCCTTACACTTCGGCAGAGGGATTTTGCTGGTCACAGGGATTTCACTGCCTTTTACTAATTTAAAAGAAGGGGGAAAAAAATCACACTTAGCCAGGTTGTAAACCTTTGAGGAAGAGAGAGTCAGCACCATTCTCTTAAAACACTGTTCACAGAGCAGACTCCAGACTGGCTCAACAGGGGCTGAGCTTGATGTTCCCCTCCCCAGTTCCCCAAAGCAGCAGGCAGAAGAGCCAAGGCTTGGGATATCACCACTCCCGAGATCCTGCTGCTTGTGGTACCAGCAAAAGGTGAACAGGCTGCAGAAAACACGGATAGTTAGAACTGTATCTGCAAGGGAACAAATTAGGGAGGAGCACTGAGCTGGAAAAGCTGGAAGCTCTTAAATGCAGATGAGGAGCTCTGCTGTCAGGGACAGGACATCACCTGTGGAAGACTGAGGCATGGACCTCGTGAGATGCAGGCAGTGCCTGGAAGAGCTACCATGACATGGTGAAGTCCCCAAAGATCACAGAATGGGCTGAGTTGAAAGGGATCTTGAAGATGATCTCATTACACCCCCTTGGCATGGACAGAGACACCTTTCACTGGATCAGGCTGCTCAGAGCCCCGTGCAGGTGGCCTGGAACAGTCCCAGGGATGGAGTACTGAGCACAGTGACACAAAGCACATGGGCAGGGCTCGCTACAGACACACCCAGCACAGGAGAAAGCACAGGCCAGCAGTGGCGCAGGGAAAAACCTGGACAAACCCAGGAGAAAGATGCCATGCTCAAAGAGCCAGAGAGTGCAATGAGACCACTCTGCTGCAGGGACTGAAATGGAAACACAGGTTCCTCCAGCAGCAAAATATATCACGTTCCTGTAAGGTCTCAGAGGCAGATCACACACTAAGGCATTTACCTGTCTTTCTATTTGGCCTATTTCAATTACAGGAACACACATCAAACCTGTCAGGGAGCGGAAGTCTTGCTTACTACAAAGTAGCAATACTTGGATGCAAATAATTGGATCAAAAAGTGGATCTTTCAGAAAAAAAAAAAAACAAAACTCAATCACCTAAAAACTGATGCAGTGCCCTGTGTAGAGATCATATTTATACACACATTTTTATTGGCTTAACACAATGTGCCATCTTAATTGGTTCAGCCTACAAAAAGCTAAGCGCTAAACAAACACTGGTTTTGTTTAAAGTAAATCTTATTCCAGCCTGTTTTAAACAGATTAGGAACATATTAAATTTAAGAACTTTGTTGAACCACTCCACACTGCCTTACAGTTTGAAAGTGGAAATATACGTGCAGAAAATCCAGAAGGAAGACTGACTTTGCCAGCATCTTTTGGTAAATGCCAGGTGTTCAGATGCTGAAGTATTTTCACCCGCAAAAACTAAAGTCAGCTCCTAAAGTTTAACTGCAAGCAAGAGGAGAACAACATAAAATGATGCAAAAACTTTTGGTTATTAGTATCCTGACCAAAAAAAAAAAAGAAAAAAAGTAGAAAAGAAAAAAGAAATCTAGCTCCCAGGAGATTACTGCCAGAAGGGAGGCCTTGTTAAGACATTTCTAATCTGTTATTTTTGCAAAATGAACTATGAAGTATTCAGTATAATAATTGCAGATATAATGGGTTCAACAAAAAGTAGAGGTGTCCTGTTGGGGAGGATGAAGCCAGAAAGCCCTATAAATATGATTGCCTCTATTCTGAGAATGTGAAACCTGTAACTGAGATAGAATTGAAAGTAAGTTTTGATGTTTGAGATGTATTAGATACTGGATCTCTGGGAAAACAGTTATGTGACCATCTGAAAGTTACCTGCAGCCAGACCCAGAGGTCAAATGGAATGTTCTGTCTCACCCCTCAATGTATGGTTCATCCCACACCTGTAACCCTCCCCTGAAGTATCAGGTATCTGTAACCCCATTGGCCCAAGGCTTGTTCCAGCCCACCTTGAAGACCCCTGATAAGGGGTCCCAGGGGGGCTGGACACTCTTTTTGCCTGGCACCCTTCCCCGAGGACTTTCCTCTCTTGGAATTTCCTCTCCCTACTTCTCCCTTCCCCCACTTTCCTAGGCCTTGCCACGAGCTGCAGCCTGGCAGCTCCGAGCAAGGCCTCACATCCCTTACAATAAACCTCATCTTCTAAAACCTAACTTCAGAGATCTCTCGTCTACATTCATCTACACCGTCTTGGAGTCTTCAGCAGCAGGAGGAAGCTATTTCTACAGTGTCCTTTTTTTAAAGGCATGCATTCTCCTTCCTTTTTATTTGGTTTGCTTGAATATTAATTGGTTTTTAAAGTCATAGTTCTACATATGGTTTTTTATGGCTGAAAGTCAGAATTCACAACATGAACATATGAAAACCTCTTTAAAGGACCGGAGTCTTGCTGTATTTCCCTGCCACAGCCTGCAGCCTATACTCTAGAGAGGCAGCAAAAACTTCACCAAAACCAGGAATGCTTTAATAATAAATAAAAGCTTTCCTGTCATTGAAAAATATTTTCACCACAGAAAGTAACATATTTTTAACTCGAATGTTGAACATCTCTTCAACATGGGGACTTTTTCTTCTGAGAGAACCCTTAGCACAGATGCACATGGTGACACATGTGCTCAAGCACTGGGGAAACCACCTAGACCAGCTTCACATTCAGGCACTGCGGCACTTCTGCACCAGGAGCTCCCACAGCTCAGATGGGACCAGTCCAGGTAAAACAGGTACCAGAGCTCAAAAAAGGCTGAATTTTATTCATTTGGACAGGGGAGCAACCACCTTGTCCAACCTTCCCCTTAACATGGCCTTTAACCATCTGTTCTGCACAAGAGTGGGTGAGCACATCTGATCTCCGTATCATTTCGAAGGACTGTTACAGGACAGTTCCAAAAGAAAGGAATAAGCTGAAATGGGCTTGAGGAGGTCCACGAGACTGCAGTCATGGGGGACACAGCACGGGTACACGGGCACACAGGCTACACATCCTGCACTGCTGGGCCATCGAGCCCCTCCTGAATCGTGCTGAGCCCGGGGCAGGATGCGCCAGGAAGAGTGAGCCCATGTGGCACCAGAGCTGGTTATCCAGGGTGGTTATCCTGGTTACCCATCCCAGTTACCCATCCTGGTTTCACCCCAGAGAGGTGAGACCTGTCAAACTGCACAGGGTGAGCATGGCAAGCGGGTGGTGATCCCTGTCTGGATACACGGGGAAGGATGTGATGTTTAATCACGTCCATAAATGATGCAGACCCCACTATCACTGACTGAAGCCGAGATGGCTTCTCTGAATTACACACCAACTTTTCTCACGCCTTCTTTCAGTTTGGTTTTTTTTTTAAACTCTTTCCCCTCCCCCAGCCACCTTTTAGAGCTTATTGCTGATTTTCCACTTTGTTGCTTAAAAAAACCCATAAACACTGTTACGAGACCATAGCTAAGCATCTGCAACTTATAAAACATTTAAAAGCTTTACATTTAACCCATCTATTGGCAATAAAACATACTCCAACACAAATCCACTATTTGAGACAGATGTTTGAAATATGAATGAATGTTTGAATATTCAGTTTTAAATACTCATGATAAAAGAAGCTGCAGAGACATGCCATTGATCTAATACTTGTTTGCACATTCCTTAGGGCTATGCATGAAGCATAATGGGATTTCTATGTTACTAAACAACAAAAGGTGTAAAAATGACTTTTCACATGCAAACTTTGTTCATTTATTTCTGTGCAAAAGAATGCAAATCTAAAGTAATTTTTTTGTGCATTGACAGCAAGTCTTTCTCACACAAAAAGTTCCTTAAAGAAACAAGAAGAAAGTTCAGAATAAAGTCATGCTTCCTCCCCCACATGCCCCTGAAAAAAAAAAAAAAAAAAAAAGAGAGAGCGAGAAAGAGAAGGAAATGTCACTTAATCCAATTGTACCTGCCAGCTAAAAGCAAAGGCTAGTTAAGTGAGTGACTCTAAGCTATTTAGGCATGTCAGTAACACACACGTGTTTGCAAGATCCAGGCTAAATATTTGTATGGTTAAGCCCTCAGTATTTCTACTGCATGAATTTCTGCCCCAGCCCTGGGGTGAAATGACAGAACCTCTTCATGGATGGAGGTGCCAAAACAACTCTATATGAAGGCAAATGATAGCAGGTAACTTATAAACATGAGCAAGAAGATACCCTTTAAAAAGCAACTTTCCCTGTTCATACCTCTAGTTCTGGTCTTTTCAACCTTTCATGTGTAGGAGAGGAGCTTCTATTTTCACTATGAAATTGCAGATATTTAAAATTAATACTAAAGCAGGAACTGAAAGAATGGGGTGGTGGGATGCATTTTCAAGGAGTACAGGGAAACAGTGCTAATGTCAGAATCAATCCTTGAGCTATAACTTAACTTCAAAGCTGATGCCACTGTCTGACTGAGCATCCTATGTCTTCAAGGAAGATAAAGCCACATACGTAGTCAAACCAATGTTTAATTCAGATTACGCAGAACAGTACAGAAACTTGACTGGAGCCAATTAAACTAAGCTTTCACTGACTGATAAAAATGCCATTTCACATCCTTACTGTGTACAGCAGGGAGCAGTCTGAGAGTGTTTCAATTCTGAACCACAGCCACTGACCAAATACATTTTTATGCTTAACACATCAACAGCAGAATTTCAATTATGACAGTTTATATTCCCCACCTTTCAAAATGGGAAAAACCTTTACCAGGAACAAACTCTCATAAGCCTATATTGACTATGTTGAAGTATAGAGAATATTTTCCAATGAAAAATACCATTTCTGTAGGTGATCGTTTGGAAAACACAAGATACTCTGCTCAGGCACTGTGCACGTCTGTTACCAGTCTTATTACTGTCTTTCAAGAGGGGTGAATGTAGACCCTGTTCCCGCCTAGGGCCAAATTTTGGTTAATCTGTGGTGCCTCATATAAGCCAGTCTGCCCAGGGCCCCACCAACCAAAGAACAAGGACAGCTGTCTCCCAGCTAATGTCCCTGTGAAACAACACACCTCAAGAACCCGCACTTAAGAGCTGAGCTGCCCAGAAACAAAACATTTATGTTGACTTAGAAAACTTCAAAATTTAGCATTGTGACTCCATTGAGTAATGTATTTCCAAAGTAACAGTTTCTGGCACTGTTGAGAGTGAACACAAAAGTATTCCAATCCAAGAATTTACAGTTAACTTAACTTAAACCTTTTAAGATCTGATTCCAAGACAGCCAAAAATCTTACAGCTAACTGATGGGTGACTATAAAAGGCTACAAGTTGGTACAGCTATACAGCAAGACAGACCAGTCACCACACAGTCAGGTGGGAACTCTGAAACCTGGAAAGAAGTCTCTTTATCCCTGCAAGGAAGAAGCTAGACGATTAAACTATTGATTATGTCCAGCTGCAAGTATTCCACAAAGCCTTATTTCTAAAGGACTGGCCCCAGTGCTCCTTCCTAGCTCCTTAAAGATCTATTTTCCATGTGCCTTAAATCCCCACTTGCAAAGCAAAAGCAATTTCATCCCTGTCTTACACCTTGCCCACCTGTCTAGGCAATTGCAAGTTCTTCGTGGTGAAAGAAGTGCAGGGAAGGCCTCACATGGAGGGGGTGGTGGCCCTTTAGGAGTAACAAATACAAAAAAAACTGCATGCAGGAAGTAGTGAGAGTCTGAGCAACTCTCGAAAAGGAGCAAAGTTGGAAAGCAGCTGTTATCACCTTAAATCTAAACTGTATCAGACACTGGTATCAGACAAATGGCATGCAAGCAATGTTAGCTGCCAGCACTGAACTTCACAACAGACAGCCAGGAGTAGAGGGAGAGAACAACTGAGCTACTTTCCAAGAAATTCTGTGATTTTCCAGTTAACCATGCAGCTTTAAAACTGAAGAGTCCAGGCTGGATTACACAATAAGAGAAAGCCAATATTGTAGGCAGCCAACATATTTCAAAACACACTCAAGAGCTTTCTGTGGTATCTCATCTTCTTTCACCCTCATGTCCATTTCACTAAAATTTCAAATCCACATCACTGACATCTTCTCAAGGGACTGGTACTGGCCAGCACTCACTCCTTGGCCATCTAGATGCCCAAGTTCCCTCTCGATGGCACTTACAAGACAAGAGAGATGAACGGAGAGGAGGGTTTCTTCAGAGCTCTTCATAATGGACAGTGTCTATACAGGGGGATAAAAGGAGAGCGATAACTCTGTTGTTGTCAAGATGGAGAAGAGCGCTTAAAAAGCCTTTGAAATAAGCAATTTCCCCTCTCACCAGCATCCTCTTGACTGCTAAGCTCCCTCCTTTGTCCCTCACCCGAATGGTGATCAGCAATGCATGACTGGCCAAGGGGCAGCAGCGGTTAAGTGACAACACCAGCTGAAACCACTGCGGGAAGGAAAGGCTTATCTCTAAAGACCTCTCTGCCCCACGGAGGAGAAAGAAGGAATGGAGAAGCATGACAGCTTCATTTGTCCTGTCTATTTTGGCACAGGGTATAGGATCTGCCATCACTCATATTAGGTTTACTTGGCATCCCATCTCTGATTTGTCTAAAATGAATCAGAATCGAGTGTACAGGTGCCAGGAATCTCACCGCCAAACAAGTTTCCACCCTACAATCCCCAATGATATTTTTGCTTCTGTCCTCAAGGATGAGGGCAAGTAGCCCTTCCAGCTTGTTTGCTGTCCTGTCCTCAAACAGCTGCACTATAACCAAGAATTTTCCTCCTTGTGAACTGTGTTGTATCTCCTGGTCAGACTGGTCTGGTGTTTCACCCAACTGGCACCGCTGAACACCACACTGAGCACAGTCACAGCTTATATGGAGCCAAAGATGACCAAAAATCAGCTTCATTGCCATAGACAAAGAGGGAAAATTTTATTCTTTAAAAAACTTAATTTCTCATTAGGGATATTTCAACATGTGATACTCTAATATTGCTATTGAACCTGACTGTATGAGGAAGAGTTCTCCAGAGTTGCTTGCCACATAGAGATTCTTCACTAATCCAACTCCATTCAAGTACAGAGCATCACCAGTGTGTTACCACTTTATTTAAGAAGGGTCTGAGTCCCTTCTTTTACAAGTTTTAGAAGCTAGAAATAAAGTTTAAGAAAATAAGAAGGGATACAGAGAGTTTAAATAAAACCAAGCAGAATTTAACAGTCTGTTACTTTTTTGTGTGTGGTCATTTTTCTAGGGAAAAATGGTATCAGGACAATTCTCTGAACAACAATGACCTAACAAAAGCATCACCATTTGCTCAAATAATTACACATCATTCAGATACTAGTCTTCTATCTCAAGGCATCACAAGGGAGTCTTAGCTTTTTGAGCACATGCAACTCCCATTAACAATAATGAGAGCTACTCACATATTCAGGATGGACAGCACCTCTCTTGGGAATCTCTGCATTCCTCAGACCTCATCTGGGGAAACAATAGAAACTAGAAACGTAACAAAAGCAGACCCTACATCAAGGAGGATTCAGACACTGACCTGCCATGACTGATTCTCAGCATTTCTCATCAGTGATTGTTCCCTCAACTCCTCAGGAAATATTACTGGGATGTTCTTCACTGTGCTGTGGAGCAGCACACCTGTCTCAAACTCTCCCCAGAGCTGCTTTTGCTCCAGGCTACATCACCAGGCAAACTCACATTAGCAATGAGTGAGAATCACTCTCTGGCAATCCTCTTTCTCAAATTCAGCTTAGTGGATCAGATGCAGATTTTCAGATGGTGGTTTTTTACTTTGGGCTTTTCTAAACGTTGTGCCCACTAATGAATACAGCACACCAGCCAGCTGGTTTTGCTGGCAGCTTCTGTTAGGGCTGTGTCAATCAACAACATCCTTCTCTGTGGTGTTGGTGCCCTGAGAACTGGCATATGCAAAGGAAAGCAGAAGTGTGAATCCTTCCCCACACAAGTGTGGCAGTCATGTCTCACTGAGATTGTACCAGCAGGAATTTAACCCCTTTTCCTCCACCTCCTCAGCCCTGTCACATCTGTAGAGCTCTGATCAAACTGCTCTTTGCAGCTATGCCCATGAGGAAAGTGCATTTCCATGTGCTGTATTAGCTTTACTCCTGCTTATAATTCAGCAGAAGGTCAAAGAGAAGATGGAGGTGTGACTGTTGAAGCAGAGGACTGGTCATCAGGGGCTTTAAGCTCTATATACAATTTTTCTTTCGGGAGTGGAACCTTTTTCACTGATGTTTCAGCTTCCAAAACGGTGACTTGCACTACTTCTCAACTCTCCGGAGGAATGCTGAGAAGGCAGCCAGTCTTTCTGAAGGGCATTTTAAAAGCAGAAAGGCTTGTTAGCCTTGCGTGTCTACACTAGACCTTCTGTCATATCCCTTCCAATGTCTCTCCAGTCCCTTGCTTTTGTTTCACACCCAAATCCTCATGACTTCAACTCACACAGCAGGGGTGATGAAGAGCACTCTCCCCTCAGCAAACAAGTGCAGCAGTAAAATTCATCGGGTTTAACCAAATCAACAGAATTTCAATGGGACACTTTAAATAGGAGCTGAACCTCACAAACTGTTATAAAATTATCACACTTAATTTTTCATTTTAATCAGTAGCCTCAGTGCTCAGTAGGTAGAAATAACATCGACTTCCAGGGCTGCATCTCCCAAACCCAGGGCTGCCCAAACCAAACCCCTCCCTCAGAATGCCTGCTGTGATGGGCAGCACTGCCTCGTGTCCCAAGAAGTCCTTCGCTTACATAAACTGCTCATCTAAATATATCACTTTCCATGGCCAACATGGTTGATAAATGATGTTGCCTTTATTTGTACCATTCCTTAGTCATTATGAAACCTGGTAAAGAACTTTCTCCAAAGTTAAGCCAGATTCATGCTGCTTCAAAGTGCTGATTCAGCTTTCTGGTTGTTTATCACTCAGGGAAACCACCACTGAGCAACTGAAGAGAACAGTACAGGAGGACACTGCAAAGAAGAAAAGCAGTATTTTTTAAAAAAACCCAAAAAACGACTTAGCTTCTCTTTCACAAAATTAGAGCTTACTTGAAAAATATTTCAGAGAAAACCAGCTTCCAAGATCATGATGCCATATTAATTTCTTTCCCAAGCTCAATAAACTATGACTTATAAAACTTGTAAAATCCTTACTAGACTCAAGACACATATGTCCATGGCAAGAAGAATGGAACCTTTTGCTAAACATCTGCTAAATCTTGCCTCTTGGCTGGGAACAACTCTACGCATCCCAACAGTGTCTTAGTGCTGCTGACTGCAGTGTGGGACTGGAAACATGCGTGTCTTCACAAAAACACTGCTCTGCTACGGCACTTTACCACTGCTGTGTCTGCTCAGCCTTTCCCAGCAATGAAGGCACAACTTTTAGGGCAGCCGCATCCCAACAGTGGCATGTAATGGTTCATTAGGGGCTGAAACCACACAGCTGCCAGCTAAAAGAGATGCACCAAGGGCATCTCCATTTGTAAACACTGCTCTGGGCTTCTGAAGTTCAGCACCCTTCTCTGTGAGCAGCCAGATTATTCAAAGAAATTGCTGGGAACAGTCAGAGAAGTTACAGAAAGTAAATTTAATCACTTGCGCACTTCAGCAGCAATTAAATATTTCCCACTCAATTCTCTGCAAAAAAATATTAGAATAATCTATCCTTAACACAATAGGGATTTTCCTATTTTGAAGCCATCCTACAACTCTCAATGCAGAAGAACAGAAGTGTCCTGTGTTAATACTATTTGGAGTAATTCACTAAAGAAGTTCAAAACATGGAATTTACAAAAACTACACTTGCATTTGCTCAGAGCAGCTTTTAGTTGAAGGACAAGCCAGTGATTTCACACTGACCTGCAGACATGCAGAGCAAAGCCACTGATGTTTCCAGTCTGCTGAGTTTCATTTCAAAGCACAAGTCTTTATAGCACAAGGAATCTGACAAATGGGAGGTTTGCCCATCTACACCTTAAAGACATGCTGGTCCATGACTTGGATGTGGGAAGAAGTTGTACATCTATAGACCAGCTGAATTTCCCACTCTTTAATGACACAATCTCCCCAGCCCAATTCTACTTCCCACTTTGAGATACTTAGGACCCCAAATATTTATTTTTTGAAGTCAGCTATGCCACAAGACACTTCCCACTTATTGTGAGCATAACAGATACTTTTTACCATTAAATACCTTGTTTTTAATTATTGTTTTTTCTTCTGACAGTCCACCAATGCCATTTACAATAAATGGGCATTTCCCCCACAGCACCTCTGCACAGCTTTATTACTCTGTAGATACTAGTCTCATGGATTTGACTGATTTTTGGCAATAATTTCTTTCCCCACATTGTAAAGCTGTTCTATTTTCTGAGGTTATCTCTAACACTGTAAAATATTACATATAACACAAGTAATCTACCTTGGAGTACAGCAATGCTCAAGGTGGTCTGACTTGGTCTTCAGCCTGTGATGCCCCATAAGCCATGAATATACAGGGAGCAGCAATTCTCCCTGTATACCACAAGTACTTTCTCTTGCTGGGGTGGATTTTTTTAAAACTAAGAAGTCATCTTGACAAGCTATGCAAGGAGACCCTTCAGAAAATTGAGCACTATATCACCATATTTATTCCACACACCTCCCTCCTCTCAGATGGCAAGAAGATAGAAAAACAAAAAGGAGTCTGCATTCTCACAAGGCAAAAAAGATCTCTCACATTGAAAAAAGAAAACACTGTGGCAATCTGGGAACTCCAGTGCATTAGAAGATGAAAGATAAATCGTGTTCTGTGAACGTCACACATGTTGTTGTTATTATCTCTAAGAGGAGGACCCCATTGTGCTAAATACTACACATGCTTAAACTCACAGGCTGTTCCTGTCCCAGAGGCCTCATAAGCCAAGATAAAAGCAGTATTGTTGCCCCCTTTTTATAAAGGGGAAGTGGGACACTAGAAGATTCAGTGACTTAAACAAGTTACTCAATGAAATAGCAGATCTGAGAACTGAACCCAGATTCAAGTCTTCATCTCATGATTTAATCTTCACAGTGTTCAAAATCAATTTTAGTGAAGCAGCATCTAAGCTTCAAATTGGCACCCATGATTATTTCTACTTCTACAAAATATTTGATCTATTGTTCATCCCCATTCATTTTAGGTTCCTGTAAAACTCACGTTTAAGTCTATGTCGAAAGATACAACACAGCCACAAAAGAAAACACTTCTACATGCACATTACTTCCACATTCACAGAGTACTGACATCTTTAAACAGGCACTTAAAAAAAAAAAAAATTACATGGAAGTACACACAGTAGCAGTATTGTGCTTCATAGGTGATCACAATTTTGAAAAATATTATTACAACAATAGAAGAGCGATTATTATGCTGCCCATGAGCACAACATTAAGAACTGAGTTGCTCAGAACTTTCTGAAAAATCAAGGTAATACAAACCAGGATTAAGCTACCTAAAAAACCCCAACCTAGTAGCTTTCCAAGCCAGTGGCTTCAAATTCCAGCCTAATTTCATAGTAAGAAATAACTGGTGAAACCACACACTGAGTAAGTTACCTAAGCATTTGTCCATTTAATATCTGAACCAAAATTAATATTTAAAAAATCCTGAAAATGGTTTCTTCTCTTGGGAAATAAGAGAAAAAAAGTACTCTAAAACAGAGTGAGGAGGTATGTGAGTTTTTTGGAGGTGCACAGAATAATATTAAAAATTCTAAATTTAAAAATAACGTGAGAGCAAACTCACTAATGTAGAGAAGCTGAAGAGAAGCACACTGTGGAACTGTGACCTTTAGAAGAGTTAACCCTGGGTTCTACAGAAGACCTGAGGCAGAAGATGACATTTATAAGGCAACAAGGCTAGACAGGAACCTGCACCCTGGGGAACCATGAAGTTTGTGCCGGATGAAGAAAATGAAAACTCATAATGAAGTTCCATCACTTTGGGATGGGAGAAGAGCAATAGTCTCGCCAAACTGGATGGCTCTACTAGGCTGGAAAATGTCCTCTCTCATAATCCAAGGGTTGCAAGAAAAGCAGCAAGTTCTTCCAATTATTTTAAAGAAAATACTGGCAAAGTGAATTCTATTCCATCCAGTGGGCTTTGCATACCTTCATGAGGCAGCAATCAAATTTGATTTGTTCTCAGTATGCAATGAGAGACTGGGGCTTGGCCATGTTTTAAGGGAGTTTGTCAAAACAGGTCAGAAGTACTGAAAGAGGGAGAAGAGTTCTCCCAGCAGAGCAGACTGCTACTGCATTAATGTACAGGTCACCACAGTGACCAGGGCAAAGCTCTCATCATGTTTGAGAAAACATTAAATTCAGCTCTTTGGAGAACTGATTGTTATTCATGCCTCTGGAAGAGAGACTGGGAAGTGCTTCCCACTGCAACTCTTTGGATTTAATAGAATCAGAGTTAAATAAATCAATACCAGAAACTCAGATTACACCGAACATCTTGGATATGCACGTAAGTGGACTGCTCTTCTCACTGGTGGCACCAAGCCATTCTCTTAACCCAAGTTTTAACTCACTGAATTCCATTTGTTACTGTTCTTTTCCTTGCCTCAACAGTGCATTTATTTTCTCATTTTTTACAAAGGAAAAAGTACATAGGGCTACCTAATGTTGCCAAGATGCTGCATTTGGCAAACTGGGAACAGTAAAACTGTGTTGGATTGCTGAATCTGCTCAGAAGAATTTCCCTGCTTACATCTGACATTTCAACTTGGTCTGTTCTGACAGGTTTCTGGCTTTTCAGCAAGGAACCCTAAACCAAATATTTTCAAACATTACCTCAAGAAAATTAAGCATGCAGAGTTTTTTTTCCTTTGGAGAGGCCTTCTTTAAAATAATTTTTAAAAACCCAAAAAAAACCAAAAAAAACCACCTCAAACCAACAATACCAAAACCCCCAACAACCAAGCCCACAAAGTTTGTTTTCTCCTCCTCAAAAAATAGACCATTTTCTTGTTAAAAGTCTTCAAGGACTAGCAAACTAGAGAAATTTCAAGTAACTCTAGAGAGTAGTACTAGGCAAATCACCCTTCCCACGCAAATTTCTCTCCAATATCAGCAACCCTGTATCTTTATCCTCCACTGAATGAAAGTACACATGGAAATTAACAGAAATTTGTGCGAACGTGTTCCCTTTCTCCAGGGGATGCTGCAGCAGCTCAAAATCTGACTTCACTGATGTAATGTTTTAGTTACTATCTGGATAACAACATGTAATTCTTTCATTACCATGTTTGAGAGAAATATCGCTCATTTCTCTCAATCTTCTTCATAATATATCACACAGTATATCAGTGTTTAGAAGGGAAAAAAAGTAAGAGAGAAACGTATTCTCCCAGGGAAAGTCAGATCTGGGACATCACTAGGAAAAAATAATTGGTCCCATTATTATCATTGTATCTAGCTTTACACTTAAGGGAGAAATATGTCTGAATAGCGGGTTCCATCAGCAATGCAGATAGAGAAATTCCCACAGCATGAGTAAGTCTTCACACACTTAGAGAACGTGACCACACACAATACACATGACAGTGGAGAAGAACAAAGCAGCCTGGGGAAGTGTCCCTGATTGTTTTTGGCTGATTAGGGACATATGCCAACAAGCCTTGAGTTGTTGAGGGAAGCTCTGCAACTTCGGGAGTTCAAACTTACATAACACAATTAGAGATGCCGAATTGTTTGGGTCCATAAAAAACTCACATTCAGAACAATATAAGGTACAAGTTTAAGACAATTTAGTTGTTTCAGACCAGTTCAACCAAAGGACAACTTTATCTTTCAAGCTGGATAGGCAGGGAAGAGATTAAAAGTCAGTTACGAATGTAAAAATTTAATTTACATTAACACCATCCACTTGTTTTTGAACCAAACCACACAGACTTGAACTAGTTACAGCAGTTTAATGCAGTTTTTTTGAAAACTGCATTAATGCAGCATGAACATTAGGCCTTGAAATAAAAATACTGCCTACTACTTTTTTTTTCCAAAAGTCACCACACAGAGCTAAATATTCTTGGATCAAATAAACCACCTGAAAAATAACTGCACTGGAGTTAGCAGGAGATCTGCCAGGTTGGTGCTCCTTCCAGCAGAGAAGCCAGAATTGCCCATTCCAGGTGCAAAGGCACAGTCACCCTCAATCCCAAAGGTTTCCAAGATCTCAGCAAATGGGTGAAACAGGTCCCTATGGATTGCTGATGGTATCACCTCTCAGGGGAAGCTTTACCCTGGAGATAACAGCTGCCAGCACCCACCTCCGTGGTGGGCCAGGAGTGCCAAGGGATGCCTCGAGAACAGCTCAGCTCCACAAGGACTGCTCACTTCTATGCTCCCCAGCCAGCCAGCCCACTAAATAGGTATTACATTTCCCTACAAATCATTCAGACTTCTGTAGAGAAGCATTAAAAAGAGGCAGAGTGGTTTCAAAAAAAGATCCAACACGATAAACTCAACACAGTACTTGGAGAAAAATGTAAGGCTTCCTGTAAATTAAACTGAACCTTTTTACATAATAGATCGCTCACAGCTATTTGTAAGGAAGTGACAAAGCTGATGCAGATCTTAAGGCAACGCAGCAGAGGTTCACAGATGCACTTATGTAAATATTTTCTGACAACTCGGCTGCTACCGAAAACATTTTTGAAGTTATCAAAAAGAATTTAAAGTGTTTTCTCACTCTAGTCATTAACGTTTTATTTGCACAAAGGCACTGCCAGAGCTGTTAAGCGAAGCGATGCCTCCTGCAGGAGGCCCAAGGCCGGAGAGCAGTGCCCACACACAGGCCAGGGCGAGGCCTGCGCGCCCCAGCACGGCTCTCCCACCGCGGGCCCCACAGCGAGCAGCAAGCGCGGCTGCACGCTCGGAGCGATCACACTGCACCGCACAGGGCAGTCACCGCCCCGCACCGTGAGGCTGGGCAGCCGGGCCAGGACAGCTTTCCCATCTCTGAGGGGCCACCGCTGACACTGTGCCAGTTCAGTTCTCAGGTGTGCTGAGAGAGAGCCGGGCCACGCCTGCAATCAGCGCCTGAAAACACGGACAGCAGCTTGACCTCAGAGCCACATCTATTTCTTGGCATTCAAAGAGGAACATTACATGGCCCGGCAGTGCTCTATTAGCACGTGTACTTTATCTATTGTTGCAAATGCATCGCCATTTAGCTGCAGTTTCTTTTGGAGCTTATTGTGCTTTCCAGACATTTAAACTGCCTGATTTTTTTTTACTGTTAAGCAGATACAAGAAAACATCTATTGTCACTAGAGGACACGAAGAGAAATGATACTCTTTTCTCTCAACCCTGGACAACACTCAAGTTGTCCAGAACAAAAGAAAACTACTTTATTTTTATTACCTCGTGTATATAGACTCTGGACAGTGACCAGGGATTGGAGAACAAGGTTACCACCTCTCCATCCCACTGGCCAGGAGAGAAGTCAATCAACTGTCCCTCATCAGAGAGGAATGTGAAAAATAACAATTTGTTTATGTTACAAGCCTGAGAAGACTCCCCTACAAAAATGTAAACATTCACAGAAGGCTAATAGAATATGGCAACAATCCATTAAGTGAAGACTATATCAGTTGGAGACAACTAAGAACAGGCTATTAGTGGCTTGTTAACTCTCTAGCAATCCTCCAGGAATCACTAGTTGGACTCACCAGATCCTGTCAGATTCTATACTTTTAGTCTCAGGTTCGAGACAAAAAGCTTTGTGCAGACATATCTCCAGCCAGCTTTCCCTACTGGGTACACATCCAAGACACCTCAAGCATGCAAGACATAGTATTTTACTGCTAAGGTCAGCAGGAAATTCACATTATTAAAAGGAGCTTCACTGAACTCTGTTTCAGGTGGTACAAGAACTTACTCCTTGAGACTTGATACCAGTTGTCTGGGTTTTGCCCAAATAACACACCCTTTGAGGGCGAGTAGGGGCATTTAAGGGAAAGGATAGGAGAAATCTTCATTGCTGGGGAAGATCAGACGATAACAAATGGCCAGGAGACCACGTGTGAGGTACAGAAGCTGCTTGACAGCTCCTCAACCATGTAATTAATTCCTCTTCTCAGAGCTACACAAGGCAGATCTCAGAGCACAACAGATCTTCAGGGCATTCTGCTTTCAGAGTTCAACACCTCATTGCACTAGGGATGCTTAGAGAATTGTAAAAGACAACTGGACATATTTACAGCACCATCTTCTGACCAAAGCAGCCAATTAAAAAATCATAGATTACAAGGAAAAAAAAAAAAAAAATTACCATATGTGTGGACTCACATATTAACCCCATACATACCCCATTTCTGCAAGTTCTTGTTAGCCTAATAGAATTAATAAATGCCCTTTTAGTTGTTTCCTTGTAATTATTTGATTTCCCTGTATGGGTAATAAGTATTTATAACACCCTTCACTCTACCAACATATCAGGCAGGTCACACAATCCTGGAGAATGAAACAGATTCTTCCCTCCAGAGGAAAAGACACATTTAAAATAAGGAATGATCCATCCTGGAGCAAATGCTCTCCCGACTACCCAAAGAAATGTGGGGAGTTGAACCCTACAAACACTCTCAGGGTTTTCCTCTGCTGTGCAGAGACGTGAGATTGAGAATGCTGGCACTGCAGCTGTGACTTTATTTTCTATAAAGGAACACCTTTATATGCTACAGAGCTTCAGTAGCTCTGCAATGGACGTAACTCCAACTTCCCACACACAGCTGGGATAAAATATTGATGCTATTCAAGTCTAGAACAAAACTGTGTGCCACTAACTTCAGTGGCACCTGGATTTCACACTAGTTTTGCAAGGGTTCTCAGTTTTGGCTGCGAAGATTTCAACCCTATTTAATTCCCAGGAGCTCAACCACAAATCCCTCTTCTCCTCCCACACAACTACACTGAAACTCCCCAAGCTCCTCTAGGCAGCAGCAGAGCAAACCTCTTTAGGAAGATGCAGGGCTTTGCTTGCAGATCCTCACCTCCTCCAAGCATCTTTTAGCTCCAGAAAGGCCAATCTGTAAAAATCTTCAAACTGATTAAGAACAGACACCCCCTGGGCTTGGCCTTTCCCCTCAAGCTCTGTGTGTCACTGCTCACAGCACTCACTCCTGGCTTTTCTTGCAATTCAGTCAAGGTAGCACGGCCCTGGCACAAGCCCTGGCAAGAATGATGCCTGGTAAGGGTCAATCAGCTTGGATTTCACCATGTACTGTTACTAACCATGTGAAAGATCCCCTCCAAAATGTTCTTTAACCATTTCTGCTTCACGTGTGTTACATCTTAAGGCTCCCATCATAGTCCATTCAGTGGGGAGTTGCCATCCCACTCACACAACAGGACAACAAAAGTCATTCTGTTTGAGGCAAAAAAGGTCCTGATTACAAAGCACTTCCAAAGACAGAACATGCAGCAGTTCCCAGGGTTGAGATAGGACAGCAGGGCCCCTTCTGAGTCCCAACTCAGCCTGCAGGAGCAAGGGCGACAGTCCTCAGAGCTTCTCCTCACCTCCCTGTGGTGTCTGCTATGGCAGGGAACAGAGACGCCCCAGGAACAGCCCAGTGCAAAGTGCATTCAACATTCAGCCCCACCAGCCCTGGGCTCTGCCTTCCTGACCTGGCCCTGTCATCTGTCCTGCACAGGACAGTCCAGCAGCCCTCCCTTGTGCTCCCCACCTTCCCCTCGGCAGCATCTCGGAGCAGCTGTGCCACACCAAGGAAGTGATCAGGCCCTTCCTGAACCCTTTGCAGGCTGCTGCCATTGATGTGCCCCACAAATGTATTCCACTTCATGGCCAAAAACATACAGGAGCTACAAAAGAGGAAGATATCTTTCAATAGCTCCTAAAATGACTTTTGCTCCTTTCCCTAAAAAGCCGCAACGTAAATTAGGGCAGAGATAGGCTGCTAAGGGAAGCTCCTTTGTCCCTGTTATGTTAGAAGAGAAAAATAATTGTTGGCTTTCCATCAGCCAGCAGGAACAACTGCTGTGGTGCCATGCCAAAAGGATTTGCACCTCTCTGTACTTCTTTGTGGACAGCTATGATCTGCTGTTCTCTGAGTCAGTGTTTCTTTATCATGGCATGTATCAAAAGAGCACCATTGTTTAGAATATGCTCCTCATTTCACATTGGAAAGGGAAAATGATAGGAACACAGGGGCTTAAAGTTTGGAAGATGAAAAGGCAAACACAATAAAGACAGTTGTCTTTGAGCTTACAAGCCGCTGACATGTCACAACTGTAAGCACTGAAATATCTCGTTGGTGTACCTCATGAACCACTTTCACTTCAAAAATAAAAATAAAGCACCAGGATTCTTTATGTCTAGACAAAATCCACAGTGCCTGGCATTGAGCAGTGTCACATTACTTCCCTTGCAGGTGACCTGGGAGGGGTTTTCAGAAAATTGATTTCTGTTTACTTTGATATGTTTCTTTACAATGGATAAATAAAATCTGAAGGACCCTCACCTCCCCCAAAATCTCCTTCTGTTCTCACTCACTGCTCTCCAACTACTTTATTTCTCAATAGCATCAGGAACTCTGAACACAGGCTCATCCCTCTGTGTTGACTGGTATCACGCTCATAGCATGAATTTTATAGGTTGAAATAAGTGCTAGGAACACCTAGCCCAAATGTAGCTTACCCCAAGCAATTCCCCCAGTAATACACTCGATAAACAAGGTAAAAGGCTGCCAGCTCTGACACCCCCTGCCCAGCCAGCTGCAGTAACAAGGTGCACAGCTCATGCAGGTGCTGCTGTCACACAGAGCTTTGTATCAACCCACACCTTCAGCTTTTCAACAGCCTGAACTACCCCAGGTAGGGTACTAGACACAGCACAACAAACCTGTTGGTTTTCACTGGGAGAGATAGAGCCAGGAGCTAGGAGACTCCTGCCTCTGCTTCCAAGCAAGAGACATTCCAGATGTGCTTAAGCTTCAGCAAGCACACTCAAACCCACTAACCTACAAACATCCAGAAACCAGAAATTTTGCAACTTCTAGATTTCACCTGGATCTTAATTATTTTTGCATCTTAAATATTTTTTGCATATGAGCAGGAGGCAACACTAGCCTTCTCTTCCCCCAGAAGGCTCAGGAAGAAGAGCTCTGAATGCACAGACCACACCAGAGACCAACACAACAGCCTGGGTTTAGCTTCAGTGCAGCACACAGAATATTTGCAAATCCAGTATCTATATGATAAGCACATCTGAGCTTCTGCAGCAGGTTTCTAGAGGAAAACATTCTGCCTTGATACCAGAATCTCCAATGACAATTAAATCACCATATTCCCCAGCAAGCTGTTCCAATGTTATGTACTACTAAAGTAAAGATGGATCTTTTTGACCCTGTATATTCCTGTCTTGAGGAACTGGGCTGTATTGTGCCTTTCCTTGGAAGATCAAAGAGCCCTTTATTATGCAACACCTTTGCCCACATAAAAGGTGCAAACTCTGAGCATCCAACAGGGCCTTAATTTGCTCAGTTTGGAAGTGCTCATCTGGTCTGGATCCACTTCTGTGCCCCTCTTAGAGGCCAAACACCAGTGCCAGGCAGCATTGCAAAAGAAATTAATCCAGTAATCCCATTCCTAATACTGGCTGCTAGACCTTTCCAAGCATCAAAAACACACAAAGACCTCACCTCAGTCATGAGTCAGACCTTCACTTTCATGATCGAGCAGAGAGGCAGTGGGGTTTGGCAGCAATATACAAGTCCTGGTCCCTGACCTGTTTCCTCGGTTACTGGCATCTCTTCTCCTCTCCTCCCTCCTGGAGATGGAGTCATGGCCATTTGAACCGGCATCCTCCCTCAGCGACTAAACTGCCCACATCCAGGTCTGGGCACTGCTTCCCCTCCCATACCACCATGCCCAAATGTTCTCCCGCAGCTGCCAGGTCCCATCCCACTCCATAGATAAATTATTAACCAAGCACTGCCAGCTCTCCCCACTTTGGTTTGCAGGGGCAGCTGCTGCCCCTCACTACAGGTTTACTTCCAGCAGTGAATGAGGAGCTCAGAGGCACAGCCCCAGTGGCTCCCCACACCCCAGCAGCAGAAGGCAGGAGCTGCAGCAGAGCAAGGCCCCGGCACTGCTGGGTCACTGGCCCAGAGCTGCCCACGGAGCGTGGCAGGACTCCCCTGGGTGACCGGCTGAAGGAGTTCTGAGAGCCAGAACAAAGCCCAGAGCACTAACTATCTAACTGGTAATTACTTTCTGGTGAAGACTGAAAAATGGGTCATTAAAACCATATTAAACTGTTTTCATTAATACAAAAACCTGATTTACATTTTTTTTCCCACAGAGCCATTATGTTCCAAACACACTGCACGGATGATTTATTTAATCACAAACACATGGAATAGCAATTTTAAGGGCCTGTGACAATCACTTTTTTAACCACGAAACCTGGCTTGCAATAATTGTCACGTTTTCTGTTAGCCACTCTTCCCACTGCTGTCATAAACCCACTCCTTTGCAAACACTGCCTTCCTAGTTGCACATAAAAGCAGCACAATCCACTGATACAATTAATAACACTGAATATTTAGGTCAACGTCAGTTCTATTAATTTTATCTCTTAAAAGACTCACACATTTTCTAAACAAGTCTAGCCCTTTGGGGGGTTAAACTGTAATTTGCAGTCTGGTTGTGAGTCCCTATCATATAATAGATCAATTAGGTTGAACACTCTAGTATATTAATCTTATTCACACATAGTAAAGGCAAATGTGGCTAATTACTGTATTACAATATTACCTACTTTTTGCAAATATGTATTAAGGAAAAGGGGAGTTTACTACATTGAACAATCAAATAAAATTATCTTGATATTAAACTGACAGGGAAGGTGAATGTTTTATTAATCCATCTTATTTTTCCTAAATCATTATCCATTGGAAAATCTGTTTGTCATTGATAATGTGCTGCATCTGTAGAAGAGGCTCTTTCATATCAAGAACTCAGTACTTCTTTTCAAAGCATGGTTTGCCTGTAATGGCATTCTATGAAACACAGTAGTAAGATTTCTTTTACCATAACTATTAGTTTTATTTTTGTACTTTGTGGTTGTGAACTAATGCTAGGATTTCAACGACTCCAGAGAAATGCAGGTACTGATCCAAATCTAATTTCTGTGCTTCTCCCTGCAAACTCGCATGGCCAGAGGGCTTGTCTCTATGATGAAATTAATTGAATTCAGTTTTTAAACTACCAAGTTAATCAAGATTGGCACAGCAGTTAACTGGCCAGTGGAAACAAGGAAGAGTCATGGTCAGCATTAAGTTTACCCGAGGCAAGCTGAGGTGAGCCTGAGCAGGATTTGTCCTTGTCTGCTTTCACTAATTAGTAGGTACCAGTTAATTCATCCATAGGCTCATCATAAAATGGGACAATAAAAAGTACTGTAAGAAGTCACCTAGTCTGCCTCGAGGCACCATGAGAAATTAGTTTAGATGTGACTAAATAACCCAGCAGAAACCTAATTCTATTCCTTGCTCTGCCACTGATCTGCTGTGTGACCAAGTCAGTTCCTCTCTTCCCCCACAGTGGTGATCTCCTTTGGCCCCATCTCATTTAGTTTCCACTGCAGATCCCAAAAGGAGGAATTCCCACTCCCGCCCACGTGGCACCAGCACAGTGGGGCTGATGGAGCTCTAGGCATTACTGCAGTCAGATGCTACACACTGTTAGGAGCGAAGACAGGGCACAAATTAAGAGGATGGTTGTGCTTAGTGCTTCCCTAATGTTTTGCACATTTGAAATTTCCAGCAATAGCTTACAAGCTGTGAATTTGCTAAAGTGGAAACCAGGCCAGTAAAAATAAAGACAGAAATCTAAATGCTTGGGCTGCTGCAACAGAAGTCTTGCATGAAACACCTGAGAATAACAGATTAATTTGCCCACATAACAGACAGTAAATTCAACAAAAACAAGTTATTTTGAAAAAAAATAAAAACCAAGGGGGGGAAAAAGTGTAATTACTTCTATCCTGCCACAGCATATCGAACATCTTGGATCTCAGCATCATTCCACAGGACACAGGTAAAAACAGGTTCCTCAGCTTTTTTTAAGAGCACAAAAAATGTGTTTATGCTAAGCACCTACTCATCCCAGAAGCCAGTTGCTCCAAGGCAGTCCCTCACCACATGAAACATGCTGGTGTGTGATTATTTATACAGTTCCACACATATGCACACTCCCACATACAGGAAAGAGGCTGAGCCATGCAGGATGCAGGAGCCAAAATGCTGATTTCCTGTCTTGGGCTGACATCACTAGTGTACTATTTGCTATTGGAAATCTCCTTACTTAGAAGCATTTCCCAGACTTCTTGCATCTCTTCTCTGCAAAATTTGGGAAGATATACTGTTCTCAGGTGATCCACGAAATCAAATGTTCTATAATTGACTCTGCTAAGAGCTTATACAGCTGTGTGAATTATAAATTATTATTTATGCCTTGAAAAGTACTATTGCATAGTCTGAGACTACTCTTAGTCTTTTCCATGTCTAGAACTGTTCCCAGCTAGAGCTGCCTCACACATGTTGCTATTCTATAAGCAGATCTCATTTTTTAAGTGGGCTATCAATAACTTGGGTTCCCCTTCTCACCTCATGGGCCCCTAACTTCAAATCCTCTCTAGAATTTTTTAACTGCCAAGTTGAAGGAATGCATAGCCAGAAAGATCCAGATGTTTGTCATAAAGGATCCAGAATGAGAGTAACAATTGAGAAAAGTTTCCTTTTTGCTTACAACAGAATCAAATCATTTCTGTGTCCCATTTACCAAAGTCAATTATTGAATTAAATCTGTTCCTTTTCTTTAGTAGGGCAATCTCAAAGAAAAACCAGTCTCTCAGTTCTAGGAAATCTGCACAAAGGACTACATTTTTGTCCTTGGTTGGACCAAACTGTAGTAATCAATAGTTTAATTGCATCACATGGAGCCAACACTTGGAATAATTATTTTGACAACAGCACGACCAGCAATAGGATTATGGACTTCATAGTGCCAGAAGTTCCCAAGAAGCCAGACTCACACTGTTGAAAAGAACAACACTTAAGGATGCCTGGAGTGAGGAAAAAGTCTCCAGAGTCTCAAACATGAAAGTGATGTATCTCCCATTTCTACTGCAACTGCAAGCTGGAGTGCATGGTCAGTGCTCAGCAAGGAAGAGGACATGGAGAAAATGGCTAGACGAGCTGCAGCTGACTTATTTCCACCGGTGTCTGGCATGAAGGGAGCAATCAGCTCTGCCAGAACTACGATTCCAGAAAATACCTGCTCTCTTCAAAGTACAGCAGCCTTTAGGGAACACCAAAGGCATTCCAGAGCCACAGCCACTGGGATAAGGCTTGCTCACACCACAGTCAAAGAACTATTAGGCTTGCAGGGTTTTGCCTTGGCTGTGTTAATTTATCTATACTTCACCTATTTTCCTTCACTATTTTCAAATAAGAAGTTTTTAAGATCTGCCTTTGTTCTGTGCTGCATATTATTTGTAAGTATGCACCAGTCATCAACAAAGCATAAACTTCAAGACTCCAAAAGATCCAGGTATATCAATAACCCAGGAAACAAAAGACAACTCATACAGAATAAACAGGAGACAAATCTGGAGGTGCAAAGTATTCTACAGCCGAAAAATTAACACTTAAAATGGAAAGTGTAACTAACATACGGGTTCACAAGGAACTGCAAGAGTTAATACTCTCTCCCTCCATTAAGCGCATCAAGAGTGTTCTTCTCCTAATGAGTTAACCTCTTATTATTCAAGTTTAATGGGGACATATATTTGTTTAACCCTATAGCCTCAGGAGTCATAATTTCCTGGTGTTAATTATATGGCATATATTCAGACTCTGCTAGCAATGTGAAACGACAATTCCTGCCAAACCTTGAAAACAGATGTCTCCAACAAACCTCAGCCTGCCTGACAGAAGAAATACACCTGAAGGATGCAACACCCCCTGGTTCCTGTCGTCCAGTTCTTGCAGGGCAGTGGACAACAAGCTACACATCTTGCTCCCTAAAAAGTAGCTTGGACTCTTGTAAATTGAACCAGAAAGAGCTTCCCAGAGAGCAGGGCAGCATTACCTTCCCTTTGTCAGGGAAGGGAAGTGAGCCAGACAGATCACACACCAGTGTAGAAATTCCACCTGGGAGTTTCCATTTTAACTCAAATATGTATGGAAGTGACTGCATGTGCTCAGGACAATCTGCTCTGCTGTAACAATCCTACCAGAGCTCAAATTTGTTTTGCTGTTTTGATCTTTTTCTTTCCAGCAAATTTAGTAGGAAGAAGAGCAGAACCCATCCTGCAATAAGATCTCCAGCAGCACCACAGTGCTGCTTTAGGCATTCACCAGGGAATGGATATAGGATTCCAAGGGACACAAAAAAGGGTGCACACATGGGACATGCACACACACATCAGACTAGCAGTGGAAGAAACACATTGAGCCCCAAAGAAACCTCTTCCCTGAGTTTTTGCACATAAAAGCAGACATTGGTAAACACAAATATCTTCAGAGCCAAGGTTACTCTGGTAGTCCATTTGTCTGTTTAATGATCCTGCAGACCGAGAAGAGCATAAAGCCCATGACAGTAGCATGACATGCATGAATTCACAGAACAGATACACAACAAAGCATAGTAGTTTCCCAAAAGCCATCTCCTAAAAACAGCCTCTTGGACCATTTATTGTTATCCCAAGAGAGAAATATTAAGTCACAGTTTCAGGGTGGAAGCAGACACACAAATATCCTATTTCTTTATAATTTAATTCATAATATAAATCACTGTTTAAACAAAAAATAGTTGTCTTTCGTGTCCCTGATTCAGCATCTCCCCTCCACCTTAATTCTCCGCTAGATGTGAGCTCTCAAAAAGAAGGAGGCTATTTGCCGCAACACAGTGGTTAACAGGAGGCTGAAGTTCCACTTCACAACACATTATCTTGAAATGACAGCAAAGAAGAATGAGCTGCTAGTAAAACAGGAGATCAAGTCCAAGTGCCATGAGTACACAACACAAACCCTGATATCTTCTGGATCAGGAAAGAAACTGTACTTAACTCTGGAAGTTAAACTATACCCTGTGTCTTCCTTAGCTGTTTTAGGCTGCAAACAGGATCACCCAGATGACATTTGGCAATCAAACTTTATTTCTCTTCCAACAGATGGAAGGTACACACACAAGCTCTTTTCAATCAAATCGTGGAGATGTTCCCAGGCCTGGAAAGGGAAGACTCCTCCAGAGTACCACCAGCACAGCAGAGCAGCAAGTCCAGTAGGCACCTCCTTGGGAGGGTCTCACAAAGTCAGTGTTCTTCCACCCACATACAGATCAGCTAAGCCTACCATGACCCTACCACTGCCCTCCTGCTTATTGCAGTGAATAAATGTATCAATAATTAACAGCAAGTCAAGAAGATGATTTGCACTTCTGTAGGGCCCTTCCTCCGAGGAGCTCGTTAACAACACAAAGCCTTGCAAAGCCATTGTTTTCACATTTCACAGACGGGACACTCCAGCAGGGGAGTGCCTCCTCCAAGGGCCAACCCACCAGCAAGAGAGGCCAGTGCTGAACACCCATGCTGTACCCACCAGGCTGCACTTCACTTTGGGGGAAAAAATACCAAGAGCACAGGCTGCCTCCCCAGCCACCTTAAGAGCAGTAGTTTCCTTCAAAGCTCTCCTCCTGTGAAAGATACAGGGTCCTTTTTGCTGTGTAACACTGAAAAGACAAGATTTTTGGAGTGGCAGGCAAAGTCAAGCAAAAGAGGAAAGTGGTTATTTGTGAATAACCACATAGCCATGCATGGCTTGTGAACCATAGTTAATTCAGTACCCACATGTGCTCATTACAGCTATTCATGTGCCTACTGCAATCAGCTTGTTTATACACTTACCAGTGATAACTTTCAGATTATTACTTTAATTAAGAAAACCCTTTCAATCATTGAGATGATATCACCAAAACTCCTTTTCCACAGGGGGAAAACTAGTATTTACAGGAATACAAGGAGCTGAGGTAGTCACTACAGCTGCTAGTTGCTACATGGAGTACATGCTTCAAGGATTAAGAGGCACAGGGAACCAACACCAGGTGCCTCCACCATAAGTAGCAAGAGTCAGGAGTGTAATGAACCAACTCTCAGCTACTGAGCTGCAGGGAAGAGGCTTCACAGCAAATCCTGTGGGACTCACTCACTTCTGAAGGAATATCCTGCCAGGAGGAGGCCACAGCAGTTTTATATCCAGCCCAGGTGCTCCTGGTATTTCCCAGGTGCCCTACCAGCAGTGTTACACAGAAATGCTCAACCTCAGAGCCTTTGGGACTTCAGTGGCTGAGAGTCCCACTGTTCTCCCACATTCCCCACACCTCTGAGGGGGCTTGTCCCAGACCCCTTCATCAGGTGTGTCACAGCAGGGCCACTCTCCCAGCCTGGCAGGGCAAGGCCCAGTCCAGACCCCACAAGCTACAGAAGCATCAGTTTTCTGCTGGGGCATCAGCTGCTCCAGACCTGTTCCTGATGCTCCCCAGAGAGCTCAGCTCAGGAAAGTGCCCCCAGTAAAGCCAGCAGCAAGCAGGGCTGCCAGGAAGCCCACTGGGAGCCATCAGTGCCCAGCAGCGCCTGGTCCTGCTGCTCCTGCCCCACACAGACACCGCAGCACCAAGCACGTGATATCCTGCCACCACATCAGAGTTCAACACCAGCTGATTTTATCATAGGAATAAAATCATTCCTCACAGATCTTGTTAAGACACCAAGTTCACAACAAACCCGCCTCCAAGTCAAAATTATCATCTGATTATCTCCAGTCCAGCTAGAGCAAGACTCAGCCGCAAATGAGCAACTGATTAACAACTGGTTAACTCTACCAGCATTTCTGAACTCCTCAAGTTCTGTCAGTGGCAAGCCACGTGACATTATTTCCCAGGAGGGGATTTTAACATTGTTACCATTTTAGAGAGCTAAAAAGGAGATGTTAGCAAAATGCATAATTGAAAGTTACCCCCCTTCTCTTACTAAGAAGCTATAAAATTTTTGAAATATCTGTCCTAAATATTTTCTGTATTCTAGTTACAACTCTTTCCCCATACAAATTTTAAACTGACACATAAATCAGTGCATTTGTTTGCAGCTATTTCTGAAGGCAGTAAATTAATCCAAGTTATATCTGACTACAAAGTAATATACAGATTACATCTATGCATTTGCCAAATACTTTCCAAAATGCTGCATGGAATAACTACCATGAAAAACACTGAAAAATATTAATATTTCTCTGGTTTTTCCAGCTCACCAATTTCTCTCCGTGCTTTTTTCCATTCAAATTTCCAATTTTCCAGTATTCATCTGAAAATCCACTTTTCTCACTTGTTTAAAGTAAAACCCTCAGCTATTGACACAGATGAGATTCGTTCACACTCTCAGCAGACTGTAATAATAAGTTGTTGAAAGAAGGAGCCTGGTAGGAGCTGGTGTGAACTCAGGCTCCCGGCACTCGGAGCAGGAATACTCGTACAACCAGCAGCAGCTCTTTGGTATGGTTTTTCTCCACATAACCCATGGTACCTCTTACAAGGTAAAAACCTGAATAAAATAAATGTTTCTCCCTTCCCCCTACCTCTTTCATTTCAAATTTGTACTCATCTTTGATGCTGACACAAATGTCAACAAACTGAGTAAATTTCACTTGCAGCTTGGGCTCAAAAGTAAAACATCCCCTGATTTAGCAAGCTTCTATTTGCCTCCACAGAGTCACTTCCCCAAAGATTTTATATCCCCAAGGAGTGAGCCAGAGCCCTCAGAACATCTTCTGGAGCAAATGACTATATTACTAGGAACCACATCTATTCTGACAAGCCCTGTCAAAACTTCTTTCCAGGTACTGGTAGGCAGCCACAGAGTAACGTTAAACACATATATGCAGTAGGTCAGTAGAAGATATTGAAGAAGCCCAGCAGAGGTGCCAGGTCTGGAGCAAGGCCCAGAGCAACAAAGCACTGCCTTTCCAAGTCAGATCTGACTTCAGGAAGCATTCTAGACCTTTAACTCCTGCCCACAATCCACATACAGATATTCTGATAAAGTTACTTAAGTCTCTGTCTCAGAGTACCCATTCCTGGGATAAAGGCTTTGCCCTGTACGTGCAATTACACATACACACTCCCACTGAAAGATCATCAAGTAGTCACAGGAAATCTATGAAATCTTTCTTCCCCTCTGCAAAGCAGGAACTTTGCACTGAAGGTCACCTGCTTGCTCAGGCCATGTGCTGCTCTCTAGATGCCAAGGTGCTGTTCCTGCAAGAAAAGACAGGAGCTTTGTGAGAAGACAACATACACTGCTATTTTATACCTACAGAATCCTTGGTAGATGCAGAACTTCAGCAACTTCTGGAAATGTCTCAATTTTTGTGTGCTGGGAAGGAGGAAAGGAGGGATGGTTGTCATTACCAAGTTAGAGGAGTCTTTTCATAGACCAGTCCTTCACTGTGTAGTTGACTAATGCATAAAAACCATCCCAGGATCTGTTCCTGACAGTAACTTGGAAAGGGTGAAGACTCTAATGGACAGAGCAAAACAAACATAACCCCCACTCCACAACAGAGCAGCACAGAACAGTCTCTGCTGCTCCAGTGCACTCCTCCCAACGCCAACAGGACCTCTGCCATTCTCTTGGATGGGATTAGGTCTCATCTCTAGATAACCAGCTGAAGTGGAAACCACTGAACATGCGTTACATCTGGAACTGTAAGGCAGAAATATAAATCTGGGGTCCAAATTCTGTCACCTTTATTCAACCCTCTTTCTCCACCTCAGACAAGCACAGTCCTGTCCACTAAACCAGCCTGTTTGCTGCCCAGCAGATTCTTGGTCCTTGGCGCTGGATACCCGGGATTTACAAGCCATGTTTAGACATAAATAGAGATCAGTCTCCAGGCAGGATCATACATGGGCACATCCAGCCAGGCAGCCCAGCCATGATGACACCGATTAAGAAGGAACACTCGGAGGGGTGAACCAGCAGGAGACTAAAGCTGCTGGCACAGCACTGGCATCAATGCCAAGGGCAGCAAGAACAGCGAACCCCAGCGAGCACCCCAGCATGAGAAATGTTAGCGGCTGTGGGCACTTGCAGTGCCCCAGATGTCAGAGCGGATCAGCGCCGGGGGTAGCTGCGGTGCTGCGATCCCAGGCTAGGGCTGGATAACAATGCAGGGCACAGACAGAGCAAGGGCTGGCCATTAAAGCTTGAATAGGCAGAAAGGAAAAGGAATCTCCTAATCATTTCCTTTAGCCATCTCAGCTCCTCTCCCGTCCTTTCCCCCCTCCTGGCCTTTTGAAGATGCTTGCTAATAAGTGTTAACGAGTTGCCTGACAAAGGAGGAGGGGGCGGGGGAAGACGCTACCAATGAAGAAAAGGGACTAGACAGATGTCTGTGCATGCCATGGCAGATTCTGGATGCAAAGGATCCCCAGGACAGGACCCCTATTCCTGGCAGGCTCATTTCAGGCTGTGACCTCTCTGATTGAGCTTTTACATTTTTTTATTATTATTATTATTTATTCATTAATTTTTTTTTCTGCACGCTGCATGTCTCCTTCCCTTTCTTCCAGTCCATCTGAGACACCTGCAGCTTGCATTTGCCAGCTCACCACTGTGTCAGTGCTGTGAGCTTCTTCAATTCCACCACTTGTTTTCTTTCTCCCTCCATTTCAGCCCTCACTGATGTGAGCCACAACACAGCTGCACACACTGAAACACCCTGGGCTGCCCTGGTGATCCTGTCCTTCCTGCCACAAGAACATAGCTGTCCCAGAGCCCTGGCAAGTCTCACAACACTCTGCATTTTCCAACCACCTCTACAGCAGCTGCTCCTTCCACCTTGGAGGGTTCACCATCTCCATCAGATTTAACCCTTACAGCCTTAAATGCAGGTGTTCCCATTCTTCACAGCACTCACCCTTTGCATGGAGGGGCTCTACCCCCACCCCAGAGCCTCCCTGTGGACACAGGATGCTGCTGCCCTCCACCCTCCAGGAACCACTCATTCCTGGAGTAACCCACAGCACTTTTGCATTGGACCAGCAACTACAGAAGGTTGCCAGGGAATGGAGAATCAGGACAAGCATCTTTTCCCATGGGAGAGTTTATCTCAGCTAACTTCTGGCATGGCTCCATTCCCATGGTCCATCACCCAAGGCAGCCAATCTGCCCTCACAGTCAGGAATTCCAGCACCAAACGGAGATGCCACGGAGCTCAAGGACCACCACCATTCTGCCCTCACCTTAGAGAAGGGAGACTTTCATTGCAAAAGTAGCACCACTTTTGGAAGTACTAGCAGGACTCAGAAGAAAAGTGCAAAACAGAGTTTCCCTCACCTAAATCTGTACCTAAATCAGTAACAACAGACTGAAACACAACCCCTCCCCAAAACCATCTCCACAACAGAGCCCTCTGCTGAGAATCTTATCTACAGACTCCACCCCAAAACAATCAGCTCATTTCTCCCAGCTGGCCCATCCCAACCCTCCTCCCAATCACTACCTGCTGCACAGGCCTTGCTCTAGTTGCTGCCAAGGGATTGATTAACTCCTTCCTTGCCAGCCTCTGGAGGCCTGTCTGGCTTGTGGCAGCTTCCCAACTGTATTTTTTCTTCCCAGCGCCTCTAGGATTGAAAAGGTCTCTCTCTGCCACAAACACATATGGGGCCCGCTCTACAGAAGGAGGTCATCTGGATGTTCACCTCATTTGGAAAATCACTGACCTCATTTATATTCCTAAATTCAAATCCAAGCTTCCAAACATATGAAGTGGATCAACTTGAAATCTCAGCCCTGAGGAATCTCCCTCACTGGCAGCTGTCCCTATTGACTATTGACCTTTCCCCATTTCTTGTGCCAGAAAAGAGAAGGCAAAGCCAGACTCCCCCCTGCTATAACAGCAAGACATATTTGTGCCAGCTGAATCCAGCTTCAGTGGTGTTACAGACTAAATGAATTTAATCCATAACTTTGTTTTCCACAAAGTACTACTGAGACCCTCAACATATGGATACATCTTAAGGAAGTGATTTTCTGAGAACAATAGGGAACTTGAAGAGACCGAAAATGCCTCTTTAGTGGTTTGGCTAGCACAAGAAGGTTATCAAGTTGTCTCATGGACAAAAAAAAAAACAAAAAAAAAAAAAAAAAAAAAAAAAAAAAAACCACAAAAAAAAGAAACACTGAACTAGATACACAATTTCTGAATTGCCAGAAAACAATTGATTTAGTATCTAATCAGATCATTGTGGGTTTACTCAATCATCCTCAATTCATCAAGAAAAGCAGTTAATTAATCTAAAGAACCAGGCATTAAATTTATATATCGACTACTCTGTTTTATTGCCAAGCCTACTGTATTATACTTCAGTTTTATGTGCATTATAATAAAAATCATGTGTGAATTCTCATCTTCTAAAATAGTTGTGCATCTGCGTGGTTTGAGTTAATGCTTTTGAAAACACTCTCCACATGATGCTATCTGCAAATAGAATCTAACTATGATAAAACTTTAACTCTTAAGATGTGGTCTAATAACATATTGAGATAAAAAGAAATCCATTTTCAGAAAATGGACTTTACCCATGTGCACAAAAAAGATTTCAAAAATATAGATTTTCTAAGGAGGCAAAGATCAATTCACTGCAGTACGAACTTCACCTCCACCAAGGAGAAAATGTACTTCAGATATTACAGCATGGGAGAAAAAAATGGCAATCCCAGCCAGGCTGAAAGGCTAGAGTGAGTATATCAATAATTAATCCTCATATCTTACCCAAGAAGGAAAAAAAAACAACAAACCACCAGCCCAAGTACAGGTTAATACTAATATACAGTTGCTTGTGAGCACTACATAAACGGAAACTGGAAACATGCTGTTGGCAAATGGCAGACAATCTCTGTGTTCTTCATGCATAATGAAGGCAGCAGTTGCAGGAGGATTATGAAACAAACATTCATTCCCATTTTACTGAGTCTATTTATCAGCAGTAAATATCAGCAGCGGAGATAAGAGTAATATCCACTTTGTATTTTTCAGGACACCATCAGAGAACAAGACCTCCTGCAAGTAATGAAAAGAAGATGAGGGTAAATGAAGCTCTAAGTATTTGTGCAACATAACATTCACATTACTTACCTGCTGAGAAAGAGTACTTATGTCAAATGCTGGGTGGAATTGAACCATTTGTAGTTCCATATTTTTTACACCAGCTCCATGCACTTTTGAAGATATGTTAATGCAAGAAGTGAGACATTTATAATGCTCGACCTCTTTCATATAAATAGCAGTGATACACCATCTTCATTTGCTTCATGCTAACAGCTGCTACCATCTCCAGTCTTCACCAAAGGTCAAGCACAGCTTTCTTAGAAACCCTGAGTTCTATTCTGCTAACAGATATTAATGCAAATGTTTCTTCTTCTGCTAAGATAGAATTCTGTTTAACAATCATGTCACAATATGGCTTATTGTTAGAACAAATTACCCAGTCCATTAATTACACAGCTATCTTTCCATCAACTAATAAAAATACCCCAAATTACATACATATAACAAGTAACCTGTTGTTGCAGCACAGTCAAAATGTATGGTGGTGTAAAAACAGCAGTGTAACACCCCTGTCCCTCCTGAAATTAAACCAGGATGCTTTGGGCTCATTAGTCTAGAGAAAACAGTGCTCTTCTTGGGTGACTGACTTTTAGTGACAGTTACTAAGTACTTATCATATTCTGAAGTTGCTCACCCTGCCCTGCAGGGACAAGAGACCCGCTTGAATTAGTATTTGTGGCCGAGCAGTGGGACTTGCCCTCCTGCCCCAGGGTATAGAACCAATACCGAATCATCACTCGGATGAGCTGGTTTGGCTGCAGCACCTGAACACTCAGACCACGGATGTCCTTGTCCTTGAGCCACACCTCTGCTCCTAAATGTTCTTTGTATGTAAAACAGAAAATCCTGTAATTAAGAAACAGAACCTGGAGCTACTCATTCCCAGGAGAGACACCTGGGCTTTTGGGTCCGAACTGGATCACACCTTGAGGCTGCAGCAGTATTTAGAAGTATTACATTAATGAACCTCTTAGCAAACCATCCATTGCACAGTGACAGAAACTGCAGTTCCCAGTGACATCGTGTGAAAGCTTCAGTGTGCTTCAAGTGACTCAAAATGACACTCAGCTATACAAAACATCTTCAGGACATTTCATTTTCACAAAAGAAATTGCTAGGACCATGCCATCTTTTTGGGGGGACTTTTTTGTTTGTTTGTTTCCAACTCTCAGACTTCATTATTCCACCCAAACAACTGCTAAGAGGAACCAAATGTTTCATATGGAAAGAAGCACAGAAAGTGGATTACAACCACTGGAAGAATGGGGACCTCATGAAAAATGAGTGTATGGTTCCCCCTGTGACAAGATATGAGAACTCCAGCAAGCCTGGAAACCCTTTTGTCTGCTTTACTTCTGCTGTGTATTGTGCCTGCCAAAACATGTTCCTCTTTTGCACAAATGAGAAATCTTTACTAGTAAGTGAATCTAGGGCAGTGTCTAATGACACAAGCCAAGCAAGCCCAGCACTCCACCTTCCACAGGGCGTTCAGAGCAGCAAATAGTATCTGTGGCATGTCTGCAGGAAGAAGCACAGACAGACAGACTTTCTTCTGTTTTCAGACAAGGTAAGTAGCTGAGACTCACCACCATGCTACTACAGTAAGTATTCCTGACAAAGGCTATTCTGGGTTTAACCAGCTTGGAACAGGCAGCAGGAAATGGGGCTGTCTGCACATGCCCTGAGGGATATAGCCAGTGTCTGACAAAGACTGCAGCCCGTATCAGATCTTTATTCATGGGATTGGAGCTTCCAAAGTGGCAATGCAGAAGCAGTACCTTTGCCGGATGTTTTCCATCTGGGCTCCCACTACAAAGGCACATGAAGCAAACAAGCTACAGCATATGATGGCTCTGATGTTTCTTCCTTCCCCTTCCAACGTCTTTGGCTGAATTCTGCTCTTATGGTTTGTTGTTCACAATAATGATTAAAATGATTTGTGGGTGTGTCATTCAACCAATCCACTGCAACACTTGTATGAGAGGATTCACTGCTCAGAGAGCATTATTATGCAGTGAGGTTGGAGACCTGCATCATACCTGAGCAGTACAAATCAGCTCCATCAAATACCTGGTTTAGTCTTGGTGAATAAGTCTATTCAGCAAAGCAGGGGCCATCAGGAAGATCTAGGCATATATATAAAACTAAGCATACATCTAAGAGCTTTACTGAATACATGTCCCTTGCAGCCTTGTGATAATCATGTATCTTTGCAGAAACAAAATGTTAATGAGTATTCGTCAGAATCCCTTTTGCTTCACATTAAAAATACTCTTTGTGCAAGTGTTCCCAGGAGAACAAGAAGAGAGGATGGAGATTTCACAGCTCTCTGAAGGCTTTTATACAGCATTCATCCTATTTTGTCCAACTCAATAGCAGCTTCTGCTGCAACCACAAGCATACATCACCATCGTTACTACCCCCTAAAAAGGCAGATATGGATTCATACTAAAAATGACTGTGGTGAAGACAAATTTGGCTGAGTATCATCATGTAAAAGAGAGACAAAATAGACTGAGTGGGGGTTGTAAAAGAAAAACAGTGGGTGACCAAGAATACAGACAGAGAATAAGAGTACAAAGCCAAATGCATTTAAATAAGTCCAATGACAGTCTCAGATAGAGATCACTTTTGAGCTGGCTGAAGGAGGCTTGGAGTGGGAACACAAAATTACTCTGGATATTTTGCTGACTGCAGTGTCCAGGAGCTGGTGCATCTTCTGGGTGAAGATATATAATTGCATCAAGGTAACTTCTGTTTTCCATCCTCAAAATAATCAATCTACCTGCCCCAAGTTTTGACTAACCACCTGATTTGAAAGCAGTGAGGCTCCAGAGCAGGCAGCCAGAGCAGGCAGCTGTTTTCGCTCAGGGAGCAGAAATTACATTATGACTGCAGTTAAAAAACACTGAGGCCAAAGAAAGACTGTGTCTGGACTTCAGGTTCATGCTCACACTTCAACAGGCTTCAGCACAAATCTAAGGACATATGGTGTCCTTGACTCCAATGAGTCAAGTTTTACTTGACAGTCAATGGTATGACACCATCCTCCGGCACTCGGCCACATCCTGGCACTTTTCAGCTCTTCTCAAACATTTGGGTCCCATAAACAAACAGCAACTTTTGTTAGCACTGTCTGTGGAGGGTCCCCTGGGAATGCCTTCCACCACCCTTCCTATGGTGAGCACCCTGCATTTTCCAGCCCCCCCAGCCAACAAGGCCTTGAGTTTTAGGCTTTGGGCTTGAAATAATGTCTACAGCTTCCCACTAATTTCCTCTACGATAGTCACTTGGAGAAATGCACCACCAGAGCAAACACTTTCCCAAATATTCCAAGGGCTTTGCATTGTCTCCTGACAAGCATTAAGAATAGGGGAGTTTGAAAGTCAAATTGCGCCCCCAGAAAGAGCGGCCACCTTGCTGTGATCATGCTGTGCAGGCAGCATCTCTCCACATCGCCTTTCATGCAGTCCCAGTGGTGAAGCAGCAAACAGATCCCCATTATTAGCAGCTCTCCAAAGTATGAGACAAATTGCAACCTGGTAGTAATTATTAACAAGAAGAATATTTTGTACTATCAGATTTTTGTTTATGTGACTAACAGGTTTTGAATAGTCTCTCAGCCAAAGGCATAGATGCAGGTACTAATGCAGCACCAAAAAGCGCTCATTCAAACCAGGCACAGCTCAGACTCTAAAGGCTGCCACTAGGGCCCTGAGCAAAGCCACCAAACCCTGCTGCACAGGTCTGCTTTTGGACCCCAGGCAGCTGGAGCACAGCCACCACTGGAGGGATTCAGCAGTACTTGTTTGCTGCGCTCTGTCACTCCCAGAAGCCAGGGCTCAGACTTCCCAAGCCTGTCTCCTAACTGCGCTCCCCGTGGTGCCCTCCTGAGTCCTCCCCACCCCTCTCTCAATGCCCTAAACTGACTGACAGAATCAGATTTGTTGAGTGAATTCAGTTGCTTTTGATCTCTATTCAAGGTGCCATCAAGGGATGTTAATAGGTAGTATCTTAGCAAATGCTTTAAGGCCTGAAACCATCATTAAAGAAACTCCTGATTCTCACACTTGTCTGAAAGAATAGAGGAGCAAGCTGGCTTCAAATGCCAGTTGACATATGGGAAGACATATGGACTATAGCATTGCTGATCTAAAGAGTCAGAGCCGTGGTCAGGCTGAGGAAACATACGTCTTTATTTTGATGTTGACCTCAAAGAGAAGAAGTCTGAGCCAACAGAAAGGGGAAAGGGCAGAAAATATCACAAGTCTGAGGCCAGGATTGCTTTGAACTTAAAGACAAATAACACTAAAAGGTACCAAGTTGACAAAAAGGCTTCTTGACACTCCGTGTCTACAAATTTAGCAGTCTGACCCAAATAGCTGCTTGATGCATTTTCAGTAACGAGCGGAGTAAGGATCAGTAATGCTGATGCAATCTCTTGTGGCACCCAAGAAGTTTGTCATTTCTTCCAGCTCCAGATAATCACAGAGCTCTGGCATGGAGCAGGATGGAGGCACAAGGGCACACTTTAGGTTAAAGCCCTCATTATCCTTCTGCCAGTCTTTGGAGCCACAGAGCAGTGGATCCCTGCAGAACACCTCTCATCGAGTCCTGTACTTGTTTCCCTACTGGCTCGCTAAGGAAAAACGTACAACCTCATCCCAAGTCAATAACATTGCACATAGCATTTTCTATAAAATTCCCCCTGGGACACTTAACTGTATTCCTTTCCACCACTGAAAAAAAAAGCTCAGGATAAAGTTTAGACCCTTGCAGCCTTCTGCTGAATTTAAATGGCTATGCAAGGAAGCCATGAAACAAATGAAGGGACAGATATCCTATTTTCTTCCCAGAAAAAAAACCAAAACAAAACAGGGCCTTTTAGTTCACTGTCTTTCTTCATGTCGTCTTTTTATCACAAGTGTGCACTGATGACACTACTTTAATGCAGTCTGTTCCAAGAAATTAAATTGAATGTCTGTGTAGAGTTTTGGGGCTCAGCAGCATAGCATGGCAGCTCCATTTCACATCTCCAGGACACTGGGCAAGCATAAAAATAATTGCAGTCTCAGAAACGATCAAGGAATGTATCCTGGCTGCAACAGATACTGTATTAAAAGGAAAGACAAAAGCCAAAGTGCATAATGAATTTTAAAAGATTTCTTTATTAAACGCCATTTGTTTGAAGGACTGAATTGCTGGCATCAGATGTGGCAGATGAGTTTGTTAAAAAAGTGAAACATGAGAACTGCTATGCAATAGCAATCGATGAGTCAATTGAAATCACTGATGTTGCTCAAATACTCATCCTCATTTAATATGTTAGTAGTCAGAAGTTAGCCAAAGACCTTCTAGTTTTGTTGCCACAGAAGCAAACCAAAGGTTATGAAACACCGTGTGCTAGCACTGAACCTCAGAGGCCCAAATATACTTAATGGGAGCTGACACTCCAACTACACTTGTGTGTGAAAAATAATTTCTGACATATAGCCCTAACAACTGAACGCAGGCTCATGAGGATCAGTGCCTTGTCCATCAAACCATTCTCTCAGCTGCATTAAAAGCAAGATATTAAAACAGCATTAGATTACCAAGAAACACAGTTGTTTGTCTAAGGCGGACACCAATTCTTTTGGTTGATTATTTCAGCACACTCTTTACAGGGATGTTTTTGAAGGAAACAGTTTGCCAAGTACTCAGGTGCTTTGCTGGTTGATAAAAATACAACTAATGCTGGTAAACCCCCCCCCCAAAAAAAAAAATTAAATTCTTTCCTCCTCCAAAACAAAAAAAAAAAAAAAAAACAAAAAAAAAAAAAAAAAAAAAAAAAAAAAAAAAAAAAAAAAAAAAAACAAAAAAAATATAAAAACACAGAATAAAGCAAAAAAAAAAAAAAAAAAAAACCAAAAAAGACAAAAAACAAAAAAAACACAAAACAAAGCAAACAAAACCCTCCCCCCAAAAAAACAAACCCAAAAACATTCAAACAACACAAAACCCCAAACATTCCTAGCCATTTTCTGGTTATCTGAACTAATTTCTTGGTCTTGATACAACAAGCCTAAATAATCTTGGAAAATCTTTATGAGTTAGAATTCTTCTACTTTAGAAATCCAGAAATATAAAGCAGAAAGTGTGACTTCATGCAAACCAGTTTTCAACACAAGCACCCATCTGGATTTTTCACTAGAGGAAAGAACAAAGTGACTGAGAGAGTGTAAAATCTCGCTCTGGGTCTTTGGGACATGTTTTGAAGATTTTAGTGCAGACAGGCAAGTCTCCTCTGAGCTTGGTAAACAACCCCTGGCTAAACTTGCTGAGCACATGCAGGCAGATTTAACTAGCTGGGAAGAGCTTTCAGCATGGTTTGCTCTACAGGCTGCACTTCAACTGCTTTTTTCTGCCCCAATATCCCTACCTCCTCTGCTGCCAGGGCCAAACAGGAACAAGAGGTTAGCAGCCCAGGTGGCTGGGGCTGGCACCACAAGGCTGACCTTCCAGCAGAAGTTGCTCTGTGTCTAAAGAGACAGAGCCCAGTCCCTGTGCCTCTGCCCTCAGCACGCAGTCTCAACCCAGCTGCAGCACCATGCCTGGTAAACGCTCTGGGATTTGTTAAAAATGAGGCTTTTCTAATATGCTAAAGATGACAGACCTCAAGTTGTCATATATTAAAATGGTGCGTAAATTCCTTCCTCTGAGTAACCAATAAAGGGACAAAAATCCTTGCCAACTCCAGTTTGTTGCTCCTGCCAAGGATTGTTTGAGCTCAACTCATCCTGAGTGCCCCCATTGGGATCCAGATATAGATTAACACAGTTTTAAAATGCACAAGGGCCCCAATCAGGCAAGGCTCGATCCAACCCGGACTGGAGTCCATGGAAAGGTCTGCATTGACGTAAGTGGATGGAGCACAGCAGCATCGCTCCTGCTGCTGAGAAGCCAACCCCAGTCCCTCTGTCAAGGCAGCACCCACTTGTGGCCTGCAAAAATGAAGGGTAGTGGGAGCCAGGGGGGAGCAGGAGGGCAACAACAGCTCCCTGAGGGCCCCTCTGCCCCTGAGCCTGGTGGGCATGAAGCTGCCTGCAGGACGGCAGCCCGTTCCTTCCCTCACCACAGGACTCAGTCCCCATGCCCACCCCAAGCCCTGGCATGGGAGCAGCACCGGTGCTCAGGCACTGCACCCAGCAGCAGCCACCCTGCATGGCTGCAGCATGGGAGCCAGCAGTGTGGAGCATGGCAGGTCCCTCACCCCGAGCGCCACACGCTGCTTCCTGCAGGGCAAACCCTATGCACGTCTTCAGAGACACACACTTTTGTGAGGGCTTTGCCTGAATAGCGTGCAAATGCAAAAGTCTCAGCTGGACGCATTCACACGCAGGGACAAGGAGCAGCTCCTCACTGCTGCACCAGCCTGGCTACTTTTCACTCCACTATTCCTCCTTCCCCAACCCGCATCTCTTTTGTTCCTCCTTTCCTCATTCCCACGTTTTTGTGCTACCCTCCCATGCATCCCCTACGCTACCCAACAGCCTGCCCTTCTACACTCTTCTCCAAGTTTACTTCTCAGCCATCATTTCTTTGGGATTTGCTGCAGTCAGAGGAGCAGGAATTGAAATAGGGAAAATACCAGCCTTGGGGCCCTCTCCCCTTAACAGTCTCTGGTACTGGTATAGAGCTCACAGAAGACAGTACCAAGCCAAGGGGGGCAGCATTCATGCATGCAGTAGCCCCCAGCTTGAGGCCTTCTACTCTATAACAGCAATAAAAAACTACCCATTCAAGTCCTTTGTCGTAAAGATTTCCATCCTGGCTACAGCAAGTGCAGATTTATTGGTGAGAGCAACTGCAGAAGGAATAGTAAACAGCGTGTGCGTGCATGTGGATATGCCAGTGTATCGGGGCTGCACCTCCACCAGAAACTCACCACAGCCAACATTAAGTATGGGACTAATATAAAATGGGTTCTCTGGTACATAAAAAACAATAAAAAGTATCTAATTTGGCACCTGATTTTATAACATCCACAGCACAGTCAGAGCTTGGTGGGGAGGCAGGGATGGAGGACCAAAGCCAAGAGATGGCTGCCTATGCTGAGTCTGAGGAATCAGACACCTGCCTTACCAGGAATAGTGATGCACAGCGTGGCCTCCTCTTGCTCACAGGCCTCCACTCACACAAACTAAACTGTACAACCTGACTGCACCGCTGCCTGCCTCCATCCTATTGAAAGGTGCAGCCTCACCCCCACACTGAGAGCCCTGCCAAGGGGCATATCCTCGACCTCCCACCCCAAACTTCCAGCTGCAGCCTTCCACCTCTTTCGCAGAGGCACACAGAACTCTTCCACGCTTGTTGACACGTCAAAATAATACGTTGCTAATGATAAAATCAGCAGCCGCATCTTTTGTTGACTTCTGTAGGAATTTTGTCAGAGAAAGGATGGCAGGACATGACTCCAAGCTCGCTGAGTGACATCTTATATTTTCTAAACCATCCTCAGATTTTTCATAACATCCAGCAAGCAAGTTGCTGACAGATCAGGATGGTTGCCTGTTTGTTGGGCAAGAATACTTTGTGATTCAGTAGAATACCAAATTTGGTAGAATGTCTTCCACTTTGGTAGAAGATATTACAAACAACTGTGCATTTTAACACGTTTTCACATTACACATCATTCATTCTGGGGAGGGGGTGGTGATCGCTCTGTGCAGCCAGCCAGCAATGCTTCCAAGAATGAAAATGTTCATCGAAAGATAATGAAAAACAGATATTTAGTAACATTTTCATTTTGCATGCTTCAAATATTTATAACTATGTTCATAAAACCACATGTTTGCTCTCTTAATGCTCTAGTGATTTTGTTTATGAAATGCAGTATTTCTCCAATGCCCCTTCCTTGCGTCAGCCTCTCCATGGAGCGTGATTTAGTCCTGGTTCTGTACTGACAACCAGCTTTTTTTGTAAAAGACTGGCCAAGATGAAGACCAGAAAACTAACAAAAAGAAGAAAATGTATTTTCAGGGCATTAATGTTTCACTAATGCATATGTGATTTTACATTTTGTAGGGGGCATTTATGCCACTTTAATTTCTTCAGTGCAATTTACTGTCAATCTGGAAGGGAACTATTTCCTACTCTACAGCAAAATTACAAAATCTAGACATATAAGTGTGATAAAAATAATGTGCTGATATAAATTACTGTTCTATATTCTTTTTTTCCCATAGTCTTGGATGAAAAATAAATAACAACTAAGAACTTTGCTTTAATACCACAGTTGCTCAAGTTTGTGTTACAAATTTCTGGAGTTTTGAGCTATAAATTTTTATAAAGCTGATCAAGTGGACGTAGTCTGAAATTGGGACTATTAGAAGAGTCCTCTGTAGTCTTCTCCTCTGTCCTCTGACTGCAGACATCATAATGTGGCTTACAAGGTCCGTTCTGGTTTCATGTTAAATACACAGCGAGACCACGGCTGTGAGGCAAGGCTGCCAGAGCTCAGCCCCACAGCAGGACCCCATGCAGGACGCAGTAAGTTCTTATCAAATCATAATTCTTAAAATGCTCCATGTAATCTTGTAGTTTAAAAAAGGAGGTTATGTTTAAATTTCTAAAAATTTTTTCTTACTCTTTTTTTAAAAAATATTTCCAAACAGAATTTTTTTAAAAGATTGGAGGAGTCTTCTGAAATCAAGTCATCAGCACCATAAAGTGAGCACCAGAAAGGGTTTTTTTTTTAACCTCAGCCCAGCATCCTGACAAAGGTACAGGGAGTGTCTTAAGGCTTATTTTCAACCCCTTAGGTCCTTTCCCTGTCTTCTTCTCCATCAGCAAAGAACAAAAACGAAACGGAAAAAAAAGTAGCAGATTGCAACGACATATTGGCATCTTGTTTTAAAAACAAAAATGAGTGCTGCAAAGCCATTAAAGTAAAACACTCCACTTGCTGTATTATTTTAGAATACTCCTGTGGGTCAAGATTAAAAATTATATATTTAATTTAGTGCCGCAGTGTTGTCATTTTTTAAAATGTTGGCAATAGTTTAGTTTTAAAAAAATATAAGTCGAGCTCAAAAATCACGAAATTACACAAAAACTCAAGCTCACTTTAAAATACTTAAAACACTTAAAACATACTTTTTAAAGGAAGTTAAGTGCCCCCTTGGCCTTGAAGTTGTCACCGGGGGAAAAAAAAAAAAAAGGCAGCAAAATAAAATCTGGACAGCGAGGCTCTGAAAAATAGGAGAAAAAGAAAAAAAAAAGTCTTTCTTTTTTTTTCTTTTTTTTTTACAAACTTGTAAAATTGAGCAAGTCCATTTCAAGTGTGCCTAGAATACGATCTTTAAATATTCATGATTCACAGTTTCAGAAAGTTCTTGCTGCATCTTCTTTCTAATAAAAATTAAAATACTGCAGGGAAATTAGTATTCTGGGGAATATCTGCCTTCCTCACCAGGAGTCCTTGCACCAGTAAGCAACCAGAGACCAGTCCTTGCAAACTTTGCACTCTGCACGACTCAGAGAAACTTGAGTCACATCACCTGCTGCATTAAGTTTTTTCTCTTAATCAAAGATAATATGTGAGTCCAAATTAAGACTTTTCCTATAGTCTTAACTATAGGAAAAGTTGAGTTGAGTTTCACCAATCTCAACACAAGCTTTACATTTTTTCCTGAGTTTACCAATAATCCCTGAAATCAAGTCCATGGGTTTAATAAATGCAAACAAACAAAAAAAAAAGTGTTTATTTTCAGTAAGAACAACTGAAGTAGTGGAAACCCTAAATCCAACAGCATTCTAGTAACACAGGCAAAAACAAAAACAAACAAACAAAACAAACAAACAAACAAAAAAGAAAATCAAAATAAGGACAAAAGCGAACAAAAAGAACATTTTTCTCAGACCAAGAATTATGCTACATAAACAACAGAAAGTGGCAAAAATACTTTAAAAAATAACAAACACCAGATTTTGCACTGAAATAATGTCTGACTGAAGCTGGGACAAATTTAAAGAAGGTATAGAAAAGTAACTAATTTTATGTCAGGCAAAGACTGTATGCTAATGCCCTGCCTCTCTAGCCTTTCCAGATGGAACTGTGTTTTCTAAAGTGGTTATTCTCTGTGGCACACAAATGCAGCAAGCCCATGGCCAGTAGAAACCAAAATCCTGATATTTTCTACCCTTCTGTGACCCTGCCAGCTAAAGGCTGCACATCAGGCTGTGAATAAAGCACAAGATCTCTTTCTGCTCCAAACCCACAATCTGCAGCACAGGGAGTGGGGACATCTCACACCTGCCTGGGCACAGACTCCACACAGGCTGCAGAGAAAAACACTCTTCCCCCTTACAAACCCTAACAAGGTTTCACATCTCTCCTGGCACAGAGCAGTTTCTGGCAGAACAGGACAGAGGTGCTGGAGGCCAGGTGGGGCACTGTCCCCAGGGAAGGCTCGGGGACCTGTGCCAGCCCCTCGCTCTGCCATGCCGCTGCCCAGAAACCAGCCAGGAGCCATTTTGTAGCTGAGGAACACCCACAGGCCTAGACTGGATTATACCATGCTCTGAAAAACAGTAAAAACAAAGGAATAGCCGTATTCTGCATATATTCTTTACAATCCTCAGACATTAAGCTCTCCAGCTTCCCCAGTCTCTTCCCAGTCAGCAGCACCATCAGGGACTTTTCCCTCTCCCAGGTCAGCATACCTTGCCCAGCATGCACAGGAATGAATCCCCAATCTGCAGTCCGGGTCTCCCTCAAAAGAAACTCCATGTATCACTCATTTCAAAGTCAAGGCTTGACAATTTCAAAGCTGCCACTCTTGAACAAGTTGCCAAAGCAAAATCATTCAGCTAAACTCTTTTTTTTTTTTCCCCCCAGTTTTTATTAAAGTTTCTTTTCACACAAACATTTGAAATTGATAAACATTATCAAAGTATCAGCTAAAATAAAACCTAAGCAGCACACAACCTTCTTTACTGAGAATAAAATTAGCATCTTAATATTAACATGTATCTGTGCCTCTTTTGACAACTGCCTCCCCCAGATTCTGCAGGGGAGTTTTCCGCGACTAGAACAGAACGGAGGTACGTAAAGCCATCCTAAACCATCTCCTATCATGTCTACACGGCAGTTCCTTGCTTTGCCCCTCTCACTCAGCACAGTAAGCTCTTATAAAAACATTTTTATTGCCTGCAGTCATGTTCAGGTGAGCAGGCACTAGCAAAAGAGGTTGTATTTTTATCCCATATAAACATCATAGAAAGGTTAACTAAATGTCTTAGTTCAGGGTATCTACAGATTAGTCACTACAATACAAACTATCTCCTTCTGCATGCTCCATTATAAAATTAGATTTCTCAAAGAATACAAGCTTTCTCTGGAGTTTCACCTCTCCAAACCAGGACTGCATCTCTGCAGAAATACTTTCCTTATAGATGATCACAGTAACAAGCATAAATAACAGGAATGCTTCAGCAAACAGTTATCTAAGTTATGCTCAGTTAAAAAAAATTGTGTTAGTATGTGATGCTTTTAATCTGAGAACATTATATTAAAAAAAATAAAATGCAAACACATAATACTACACCCTATTCACTGCTTTGGAGCTTTACAGTATACAGATTCATTACAGAAAGTTAGTTCCTGGTGCTGTATGGCCAAGACACTTGAATACAACCTGATCAAAATGCCTTCAGGACTCTGCCTTTAGAAAAGTGTGCAACCACTACGTGCTAATGGCAGGCACAGTGCTTGAAAACAAGATTTTTTTTCAGAGGATTACACTAGACACAGGGACAGATATGTAAAAACAATGACACCGAAGGAATCAAAATATTCATGGCTCATAAAGCATGGCAGAGACGGAATGGCTTCAGTTCATCGCCTGCCTCTGCTTAGATGCGTTATAGCACAATGAATCAACATCACCCCTTTAAGAAAACCAAGCCGAGTTTTGTTTATCTGGGGACAAATCCACCTAATCCTGCTCATATAAGCAAGCACAGCAACCTCAAGAGAACTGCCAGTATAGGAGAGGACAGCAAAGAATGTCCTGTTTGTGAAAAGTCCTGGGACTCTTTTGAGGTGTGACACAAGTCCCATTTGTCATGACATACTAGAAGCTGAGTACTGTCCTGCCTCAGTCAGCTCTGTAATGTTTTTGTCCTGGCTTTGAAAATCATGAGCTGTCTCTCCCCAGCTCACAAAACCAGCGTAAGATATCCAGGAAAGAGGATCTTTCCCATTCCAGAACTCTCCGTATCTCCCTGCAACTGGCAAGGGTGAGGAACAGGGACTTTTTACCTTTTTACAGAAAAACCCTTCTTACTTGTCTTTGAAAACAGAGGACTCAGCTGCAGGGTGAGACAGCCCTTCTCTGGCCTTCACTGCCACGTCTCAGAGCCAGCAGCAGCTGGAGGGGCAGAGGTTCTGGCAGCAGCACCCACCAGCACTCTGTACCAGGCTCGGGGGGCATGGCCCTTCTGCTCCATTGCATGGCGCTGAACCCAGTGCTTTGCAAGCATTTTAGAGCCAAGCAGGTCCCCAGACCTTTTTATACCCATTCCAAATCCACTGCTTCATACCATACCATACGCACACATAAATATGCTCCACCTGTCCAATCCATGCCCCGTTTTTGGAGGGCTGCAGAATGACCTAGGGGGATCCGGGACCTCAGTGGGGTGCAGTCAACAGTTTGCTCCACTCTTCCCCAAACTGGCTGCAAGCCCCTTATGGATGGAGAGGCCTGAGGGTGGGGGAACAGCTGTGACCCCAGGGAAGCCATATGAGCCAGGATGCTGGTTTTAAGCATAAAAATGGCAGGGACAGTACTGCTAGTTTTAGGAAGCACCTGCGGGGGCAGGCAGGAGGGCAGCTTTTGCCAGCATGGGCCGAAGCCCCGGGCACCAGCCAGAGCCACTGTGGGGCCGGAAAGGGTCCCCGCACTGATTCTTCAATGGGGCCACTACTCCAGGGTCGGAGATGCTACATCCTTCCGGCCACGGGTCCCCAAGCCGGGCAACCCCAGCCACAGTAGAGGCTGGGACGGCGTTTCGGGGCCCGACAGCGGCAGGACCCGTCCCGAGGCGCTGCTGTAGAGCCCTGCGCGCCCCGCGCCTCCCCGGCTCCGAGCAAAGCAGTAACGAAACCGAGCCTACCGGCAACTTTTCCAAGCCTGGCGCGGTCCGGAGCAATGCAGACACGACGCAGGTGTGTGTCCGAGGAAAACCCGACGGCTCCGCTGCTCCTCACCTGCCGCGGTGCATGGCCCCCGGGCCGGACCCGGGCCGGCAGCGCTCCGCGTCCAGCCCCGGGCTGGGCTCTGCACACAGCGAGAGAAAAAGACTTCACAGCAAAACAGAAGCAGAGATCCGTGTCTAGCCGGGACACCGCGAAGGGAACTATTTTAAGGGCCCAGTGGGGAGCTCGGGGGACTTCTTGTTTTAGCTGTGCAGCCGCAGAGACTGCAACCCATCTTTCTCCTGTCCTTTTGTGCTCGAGAAACGTTTTTTTTTTTTTTCCCCTACCTTTGCAGGAAGGAGAGGGTAAATTTGTGTTCAAATGTAAATTTCAAAGCATGCAAGGTTCCGCGAGTTGCTCGCCCGAGTGGCCCCTGCGGCAACAGGAGGGGATGGGCCACCCCTCCGTCCTTCCACTGTGCCCCCAGTCAAGTTCGAGACGGGCCGGTCTGAGTCTCCCCCGGTCAGCGCGGGTGCGGCGGCCGTCGTGAGGGTCCCTGCCTGCCCCCGGGGCTGCGGTCAGCCCGCGGCAAGTCCCTACTGCCGATGAGGATGCGGAGCAGCGCGGCCGCGCTCCGCCCGGGAACGAGGCCGTCGGCGCTCCCGCCGCAGCCCCGGCCGGCCCGCAGGACAACCGGTGCCTTCCGGTCGCACCACTATGTGCCGGGGAGCGGCGGTTTCCTCCGTCGCCCTGGTTGCTTGGGGCTCCTGTGTAACGCCGAGTAGTTTTTCGGGGGAGATGTTTCATCTCGATCCCTTTTCTCTCCTGAAGACGGAGAGGCTTCTCCGCATCCTAGTAGTCAGGAATAAAAACAAAACATACCACACGACAACGGAGACAAGTCCTGCCCGCCGCGAGGTCACCCCGGGCCCCCCCGGCAAGCAGCCCCGGGTCGGCGGGCCGCTCCGGCACGATTGCCCGGCCCCACGGCCGCGCTGCCCGCAGGCGCGGCGGCCGCGGCGCCGCCCGGCCCGGTACTCACCGTCGGGACCTCCCCGTGAGGCGACCCCGCTGCCCCCGGCTCTGCTCCACCTCGCCGGCGCCGTGCCCCGACCTCGGGCCGCTCGGGAAGCCAGCGGGGAGCGAAGCCGCTGGGCGGTGGAGGGCGGGGACAAAGGGACAGGAGAGAGAGCGGCGGCGAGCAGGGGGCTTCGCCCGGCAGCGCCGGCCCGAAAACAACGGCCAAAGCCGGGTGGCAGCGCCAACCGGGCCCGCGACGGGACCCGCGGCTGCCCCGTACCCCGGAGGAGGTCAAAACCGGCTCTTTCCAAAACAATAAACTTTTAATGCTAAAGCAGTTATAACCAAAAGCTGTACAGAGTTGGACATTTTTGTTTGTTTGTATTTTTGTTAGAAAACAATTTTTTATCCCCCATAAATATTGTTCAGTTCCCGGCACTTTGTATCAATAATTAAATTACGAACGATAAATATGGCATCATGGGTATGTATTTACAAAAAAAGTTATTACAAAAAGGCAACTGTTATACTAAACGTCACAATCTCGGCAGAATAAACACCACATCCCCATCCTGAAAAATACTGACCGACCCCATCAGACGAGAATACATTCACAAGTGTAATGCTTGGAGAGAGGAGGAGAAAGAGAAGAGAAAGAAGCAGGAGAGCTAGAAAGGAAAGTTCAAGACATAACAGGACTTTGGCACAGTTTAAGACTGTAAGTTTAAACAATCACCACTAAGGCGAATTTTTATCCCCATATCAACATCCCATCGAAAGAAAGAAAAACAAAACAAAGTAAGAATAAAAAACTAGTAGGGAACTGGAGGAAGAGAGACTCGGGCAAGGGGGGGGGGTGGGGAACCAAAGAAACGATTGCATCTGAAAAAAAAATTACAACAAAAAAAACTCTAATCCTGAGAAAAGGACATGGCTAGTCCAGCGTCTGGGCTTGCAAAATAATAGTAATAATTATAATATAATAAAAGACCCCCCTACAGATCCTGGAAGTTAAGTAGGTGTAGCCCTATGCAGTCGTCAGCGTGGAAACTCCATTTCCGTGGGAGCGAGCTGCAGTTGGCTTGGTTCATGTTTTTTTGTTTTGTTTTTCTCGTTCGCAATGCATTTGGTCCAGTCTGTGGCTGGGCAGCAGCTGCCTTCACACATACCACTCATTAAAATTGGGGGGCAGTCCAGGGTTGTGGCCGGGGTTACTCTGAAGGGCGGCCGGCGGCGTTTTAGTGGAGTCCTTACTGCCAGCGGAGCCCACCGCAGGGGGGGTGGAGGACTCGTACCCCGAACTGGCTGCAGGGGAAGAGTCCGACCCCTGGGATTCGTGCACCTAAAACCAAGAGGCAAAGATGGGAGCGAGCTCGGGGCCTCTGCCACCCCGCTGTGCCAGGCTGGGCCGCTCCTCCGAGCAGGAGGGTCACTGTGGAGCAGCGGCTCAGCCCTGCCCGGCTACCAGGCACTTCATGCCTGGCCATCAGGCACTTCATGCCCAGCCGGCCACTGAGCACCGGCGACAAACGCCTGCCGTGGCCCCCGGACACTCCGCTGCAGCGTCCTGGTCAGGAGGCCTGCAGCATCCCAGCACGAAGGGCTGCAGCCACAGGCCAGGCTGCACTTGCACAGCCTTCCCACACTGAGCCACGCTCTGCAAGCCGGGCAGTGCTCGCACCAGTGGGAGCACAAAAAGAAACTGCGCCATTTCCCCGGGCTGTGCTCCAGCCACAGCCTAGACACCGGGGATCATTCGGGCCGCGCTGGGAACATGGAGCTCCGCTCTGCCCTGCTCTGGGGTCTGGGGGAATGAGCCCTGAGCACACCAGCGATGGAACATCACTGCTCAGGGAGGAAAGGGCTGGAGCACTGGGGTGATTTACCTTCATGTGTTTCCTAAGTGAGCTGGGGTGGGTGTAGGATTTGTCGCACACCTTGCAGATGTAGGGCTTGTCCGAGGTGTGGACGTGCATGTGTTTCTTCCTGTCACTGCTGTTGGCGAAACGCCTGTCGCAGCCCTCAAACTCGCACTTGAAAGGCTTCTCACCTGTGAAATTTAAGAGACGGTGAAGAAGGACCATTCCCCTCTCCATCCCCACCCGCCTCCACCCAGGAGGTCCGCCCAGCTCACCCCACCTTAGGGATGCACAAGCACCAAAACAAATGAAGAAGGGAAAAGCTGGACAGCAAGATTTGTTACATGTTGGATAAAATTGGATCAGCCTTTATTACTTCTGACTCACCTCCCGCCAGGCCCGCGCTGGGCTCCAGCAGGGAAGGCAGCTGGGAGAGCTTGGGGAAGGAGACGACCCGAGAAATTCAGCGGCTCGGACACCTTTACAAGACCTACTCGAGGATTCAAGCCAAAAGTACATTTACTTCCAGCCTTCCCCCTTTCTTCCCTCCACCCTGCAGGAGGGCTGAAGCCAAGTCAGGGTTGCTAATAAAAATACTTTGACAAAAGTATCGCCCATTTAATTAAGATTTTCGTCAGTCAGGCCAAAAATAAAAATAAAAAAGGAGCAGAGGTCACCGAAAATGAGATTTCATTAGCATTTCTACGGTTCCCTCCGCGGAGGCGCTCAGGAGGCCGAGAGTGGAGGCAACGCTGTGCACCTCGCGCGGCGGCAGCCGCCGGCCCAGCCCGTCCCCGCAGCCCCGGAGCCCCGCATCCCGGGTGGGGCAACACACGGACACGGGCCTTACCTGTGTGCGTCCGCTTGTGAATCTTGAGGTTCTCGGAGCGGGCAAAGATCTTGCCGCAGCCCGGGAAAGGGCAGGGGAAGGGCTTCTCCCCCGTGTGCACCCGAATGTGGTTCACCAGTTTGTATTTCGCCTTGAAGGACTTGCCTTCCCGCGGACACTCGTCCCAGTAGCAGATGTGGTTGTTCTGCTCCGGCCCTCCGACATGCTCCATGGTGACATGGGTCACCAGCTCGTGCATGGTGCTGAAAGTCCTGTCGCAGCTCTTCTTGGGCCGGCTGAGCTGGCTCTCGTCGAGCCACTTGCAGGACAATTCTTGCTTGATGGGCTGGCGCATGTACCGAAAGAAAGCGCCGGGGCCGTGGTGGTGGTGGTGGTGATGGGCCGCCACGTTCATGCCCATATTCATATTCATGTGATTGTAGTTGTGGAACTGGGCGCCGGCATAAGGGTCCGTGCGGGGGCTGGAGACGGCCCGGTAGGGATCCGGCCGCCCGAAGAGGTCCCCGCGCAGCCCCAGGTGCATCTGCCCGTTGTCCACATGCCCGTTGGGGGACGCGTGGCTCGGGCTCTGCTCGTGCAGCCCCGGGAAGAGCAGGTAGCCCGGGGTGTCCGGGATGCCGCCGGGGCCGTGCAAGCCGCCGGGGGAGCCGCCGAAGAGCCCGTGTTGCGCTGTGCCGGAGGCGGCTTCCGCGATGCCGGAGCCGCGGTTGCGGAACAGAAAGTCGCGGGTGGAATTGAAGGCGGCGGCCCCTCCGTAGGAGGGCACCTGGCCGGCGTGGTGGTGGTGATGGTGGTGGTGGCCCAGGGCGCTGGCATAGCCCGGCGCCTGCGGCGTGAATGCCGAGCTCTGCCCGGCGGCGAGGTCGTGCGGAGCCGCGTTCAGCTTGAAGGCGGCGGCGTGCGAGGAATCCCCGAAAGGGCCCAGCCCCATGCCGCCGCCGCCGGCGTCGCGACCCGGCATCTCGTGGTGGCGGGGCGCCGCGAAGCCGCCCACCCCCAGCGCCGGGAACTGCGGCCCTCCGTCCAGCAACATCGTCATGGGCGCGGGGCCGTCGGCGCGGCAGGAGCCTGCCCGCCCCCCTCCCTCCTCCCGCCCGCCCGCCGCCAAAAAAGTACAAAACCACCCCAAAACGCACCCCCACCCCGCCCCCCGCTGCGGGCAGGCGCGGCCCCGGCTGCGGGCGGCAAGCGAGGCGAGCAGCCCCCGGCCGACACAAAAAAAAAAAAAAAAAAAAAAAAAAAAAAAAAAAAAAAAAAAAAAAAAAATCCACAAAACCCTAAACAACCAGCCCCGAAACAGCCACCAGCCACCCGCCCCCCGCGCCGGGCCGGGCAGGGCGGCGCAGCAGGGCGAAGAGGCGCAGCGCGGCCGCACTCCCGCTCTGCGCCGTCGGGGCACTGACGGCGCGCCCGTCCGCGCCTCGCACATAAACCAACTCCGGGGCCAGGCCGCGCCGCGCCAATGGGGAGCCGCGCGCCGCCGGTCACCTGACCAGCCGCCCGCCGCCCCATTGGCGGCGCCGCGCTTGATTGGCACGCGGCCCGCGCCGCCGCGGCCGCTGATTGGGCGCGCGTGCCCCGCAGGTAGAGCGGGGGTGGCCGCGGGGGCCCGGGCGGGCCGGGGGCGGCGGGAGCCCCGCGGAGCCCCGCGCGTGGGGCGGCCCTGCGCGCCCGGCCCGCGTCTCCGCCTGTGTCCGGCCTGTGTCCCCCGGCTCCGTGTGCGCTGTCCCCGCCGCTGGCGCCCCCGCCCCGTGAGTCCCGCAGCGTCCAGCCGCCCGTGCTCTGCCAGCGCCGCCCCACGCCGTGCGGGATGCTCGCCCTAGGCGGCGCGGCGGGGAGGCGTGAAGCCCCGCTGCAAAGCCGCCGCGTTCATTCAAAAATAAAATTTAATTTAAAAAACCGAAACAAAACAAAAAAGCCGAGACTGTTTACAGTTTATGTATACATACATATATATATATAAAATCATATATAGTTTATAAGTTTGTTTTATTTTTCTATTGATTTTTATCTTTCCTAATTAACCAGGAGAGCAGAACCGCCCGCACCGTGCGTGGAGAGCCCGCTCACGCCTCTCAGCCTCGGTGCGCAGCTTGATCGGGCCGGGGTTCACCCCGCCGGCCGAGTTCAGCCCCCTTTCCTCCCTCGCTCCGTCGCCCACCCCCCTGCTGACCCGTGATCGCGGCCGAGCAGCGCCCGGCACGGCAGCTCCCAGCTGCCCTTTTTTTTTTTTTTTTTTTTTTTTTTAATTTTTTCTTTCTTTTTTTTTTTTTTCCCTTGTTCTCGTTTATTCTTTCTTTCCTTTTCTTTCTTCCTTTCTTCATTTTCTTCATTTTTCTTTCTTCCTTTCTTTCTCTTCCTTTCTTAATTTTTCTTTCTTCCTTTCTTTCCTTTCTCTTTCTTCCTCTCGTTCCCTTATTTTATTATTATTATTATTACTATTATTTTACTTTGCAAGGGAAACGTTTTGCCTTGGAATAATTATCAGTTGCAGGCAGCGTTATAAATCCACTCATTTTCTGTTCTGGAAAGCATTTGCAAAGAACTATGGGGAGCAAGAGTGGAAATAAAAGGCAGAAAGAAAGATTGCTGTAATTGTAATATCCTGAGGTTTGCTGAGCCCCCAAGTCTGGCTATTGGGCAGGTCTCAGGCTCGCCGCCGGCTCTCTGCAGGAAACGTAAAATCTGATCAAGTTCAGAGACGCATTGAGAGCCCGCTTCAAGCAGCGCTTTATAACCGCGGCTCTTTCACATTCCTCCCCCCAATCAGCCCCGCGAAAGGCTTCGTCTTCTTTATTTTAAGGTTTGCAGAGAGTGAGTAAAAGAAAAAAAAAAAAAAAAAAAAAAAAAAAAAAAAAAAAAAAAAAGAGAGAGCGAGAAAAAAAAAGAAAGGGGTGAAAAAAACCCCACCGATATAAAATCTCTCCGAGAGATAACACCGGTGCCCGTCAAACACTCAAATTTCCCAGGCCACAGCCGTCACGAGCACTCCTAAAGTTGGAAGGTGAGTCCGCCGCTGCCGTTGGTGCACGATCGCAGCAGAGCAGGAGGCGGGGGCGCGGGGACCCGCCCTGGGGGGCACCCACCGGGGACGGTCGGGGCCGCCTTCTCGCTGTCCCCGTTGCACTCCGCGGCTGTTCCGCGGGACGCGGGAGACCCGGCAGGATGGCAGCCCTTCCCGCGGCTCGTCCGGGAACCCGGGCCGGGAAAGCCGGGACAGGGCCCGGGATACCCGGCCACAGACCTACGGCCCGCGGCGGCGGGGAGAGTCCGCGCAACGCCCTTGATTAGCTGAGGCTCTACCTGCCTCTCTCCGGGGGGCTGCGGCGGGTCATAAATTACCTCCCGCACCCGTTCGGTTTTCTCGACAACAACCAACCCCCCAGTTTTTTTTTTTTTTTTTAAATTAAATAAATAAATTTTAAAATGGGGGGGGGGGGGGGGGGGGGAAGGCGGGGTGGGAAATTCAATTATTATTCCCGTCAGCTGAGCGCCGGGGAGGGGAGCGCCTCTGAAGTCGCCGACCTGGGGCGACCGAGGGCGACTGACCCCTGCTTGTGCAGAGGCCTCACGTGTGGCATTGTGTCCCCAGTGGGTGGGACGCGCCGGGGCCGGGCTGGTGGCGGTGGCCGTGGCGGTGGCGGAGCCGTGCTGCCCGCCCAGGTGCCCACGCCACGCGAGGCCGCGGCCGCTCCGGCCGGGAGGCGTGCGTGTGGGCTGGGAAACCCTCCGGCTCGGAGAGAAGGAGCGAGTGTGGCTCCACGGCGGCAGAAGCTTAAAATAAAATTAAATTAAACTTGGTTTTCGCCTTAAAAAATCTCGCCGCGTCGGCAACGGCGGGACCACGGGGCTTTGGGAAAAGCATCCCGAGGGTCTGGAATGTAAAACGAAGCGATCGTAGCTTTGGACGAGGATTCCCCGTTTCGGGAGGGTTTGGTGGCCACAGCCTGCCTTGCAGCTGTGTACCTGCCGCTCGGCCAATTACCCTATAAATCTCTTTTTATATGTTTCCCACTTCTACTCTACCAACTTTGCCTGGGTGTGTGCACCCGGCAGCATTCGCACTGGTATACTGTCACTCTTTACACCCCATCCCTTCCTGACTGGAATTTCCCAGTTCGGGAAGCAAAAATTGTATAAAACGAGTTTCTTTTGTTTATTTTTTTAAGGCATTGTCCGTATAGCCTATGTTTATTTTCCCCTTGCTGAGCTTTCAGAATATATGTGTATATATACACACATACACACACACTATATATATTTTGTAGTTTATCACTTCAGTAATTTCCATTTTTATTCGGCAGGATTTTTGTCCTAATTAAAATTTATTTTCCAGAAGTCGGGGTACCACGCATCTCGTCCATTTAAAATCTCAATTGCAAACGTGCAAACGACCGTAACCGGAAAAGTAGTCTCCAGGCTCCCTTTTCCCTCCGTGTTCTCAAAGCGAGGGGCAGACAAAGACCCCCTCCTTTACGCCGAGAACAAATATTGTGTAATTCTCACACTTTCTCCCCCCCCCCTTTTTTTTTTTTTTTAATTAATTTTGGTTTGGTTTTGGTTTTGTTTTGCCTTTGAGCGTTTTGGAACTTAAGAGCTACAAAGAAATGTAAAACCCCTGGAAAGCGTTGCGGGTCCCCCAGTGCCCCGAGCCCGCCCGGACCTCTCTGCCAGGCTCCCTGCTGTGCTGTGCTGCGCTGGCGCGGGAACTCCCGGAGCTTAACACTGCTCCGTCCCAGCGCCCCGGCCCGGCCCGGAGAGCCTTGCCAGGGAGAAGACCGCAAGGTCTGGGCTCTTCAGCGCGGGAGGAAAACGCGGGCCCCAGTCGGTGCCCCCTCTTTATGGCAGATTTCGCAGCAGGGCAGGGGCAGGTGAAGTTTCAGCTGCGGTCCCAGGAGGGGCAGGGCGGTGGCACCGTGGATTTCCCTCGTCCCTTACACCGAGGATGCAAGGAAAAGGCAGAACGAGCCCGGGATAACAGCTGCAGAAGTCCCCTCGCGCATAGCTGCGAGCCGGCGACGAGGGGAATATTCCATCCACCCTTAAAGAGCTTTTAAGCCGCGCTGTATCGCGGTTAAATGAATATCCTTAACAAGCGTAAAGACAAGTAGTTTTTCTCCTGCCATAAACATATTGCATCTCCGGTGTAATTATATGCAAACCAGGAGCGAACGAGACATTTCCATTGTAGCTGTCACTCAGCGGAGGGGGAAGCACATGTACATTTGAACTTCAGAGATCCGGGCTGGAGTAAACAGTTCTGAACTTCGGCAAGGGGAGGGGGCGAGTAATACCAAAGGCCAGACGGAGGCAGGCAGAAAGACTTGTGTGGCGAGGAAACGTAGGTGCCAACGGGCTCCATCCCGCATCCCGGGGAGCCGGGCCCGTGCCGACACCGGCAACCGCGCCCACGGAGCAGGGCTCGATGCTCGTTTTGTGGTGATGGGGAGAAGTTGCCCCTCTAAAATGAAGATCACCGTTCAGCTGCTTGGGAAATATGCGTCGGACTCGGAAGCGAGTGGGAAAACCACGAGGACCGGTTCAAGCGCTGCAGAATAAATTGTGTCCTGTGTCCCAAATGAGGCCGGGGCAAACCTAGGAGTAGGGAGCAACGGGTGTCGCAGCCCCACGGGGTGCTGAGGCGGCTCCCTGCACCTTGGGGTGCCCACGCACCGGAGTGACCCCAGGAAAGGCCACCCACTCTTCATCTCCCCTAGCCCTCCCTAAGCCATTAGTAGGAGGAACGATGCAGACCCGCGAGCGGGCAGCGGGGGAAGCCCCGGCCTCGGCACCCCGGCCCGGCTGAGAGCATCCGCACCCTCTGGCCATCCCCTTTAAACCCCCCCACGCCTCCGAGGAGCAGAGATTGTGGGGGTAAGTGGCGAATATCTCAATCAGCGAGGAGGTGACCTGTGACCCGAAGGGTGGCTCTATTGTCCCGCTCTTGCGGGGGACACAGACTTTAGTCAGCCTTTCTGCGTGACTGAGCCCTGAGGGGCAACAGCAAGCCCAGGGCTCCGGGGAGGCATCCCGGTCCCGGGAGTCGCCAGGCTGGCATCAGCTGCCGGGGCAGATCCGCCCCTTCCCCAGCGTGCCGAGGCCGCTGCCTTTTCGCCCCGGCTGTTTCCGAGCCCGCACCCGGAATACGCGGCCCCCTCTTGCCCTGGGCCTTTCTTCGGGAGCCAGGCGAGGCTGCGCAGACCCTCCCCACACAATGGCGAGCACCGCTGGGACGGAGAGGTCCCGACGGGTGACCCTGGTCGTGCTGAGTTGGGGTTTGACGTGCAGAAATTCTCCGAGGACCCGATGGGGATAAAGTGAAAGAAAGAACAAGGAGGGGGTGTCCCGGGAGGAGCCCTCGCCCCAATTCTTCAAAACGCCGGCCCCATGAGCGGAGCGGCTGCGGCGGGGCCGGCGCGGGGCGGCGCTGCGGAGCGGCCGGGTCGGTCCCGATGGCCGCCGGGACCCCCGCGGCTCCGAGCGCTGCCCCGCGCCCCTGCCCGCGCACGGACGGGCCTCCCGAACCCTCCCCGGTAGGTGGATGATATGGGACAGGCAGGCATGGGGCTCTGTCCCCGTACCAACTCCGCTCCCGCCCGTCCCCGGGCCCGCCCGCATCTCCGCGGGGCCTCACAGGAGGTGTGAACACCGGCAACAAACCCGCTTCCCGGGGGCAAATCGACTCGTTTGAACCGGCACCCCTAGGGGCTCTAAACAGCGGTCTCTAGCTGCCGAAGATCTACCCCGGGAAGATGCCGAGTGTCGGGGAAGCAGACTAGAGCCCATCCTGGGGACCCTCCTCAGCCTGCAGCAGGTCCCCGAGGCGGCTGCGGGGACACCCCAGGGCGTGCCGGGGCTCGAGCCCTCTTCTCGTTGCAGGGAGTCCCAGGGCCGAGCGTGGGGATTCCTCTCGCTTCCAGCTCTTCTCCTCCAGCACTGGGCACAGCCGCGGCCCGGAGCTGGAGGGTCGGCAGCGGGAGTCACCGCTCCCCGTGGTCCCGGCCGGGACTGCCCGGAGCAGAGCCGGTCAGTGCTCAGGCGGAGCAGGGATCTGAGGGGGCCCGCGGTAGCGGACACCGAGGGTGTCTCCCGCGGCCGGCATTCCGTGAAGACAGGGCCACAATTTCGCCCCCCCGAGGATGTGTTGGAACAAAGGTGTTGAACGATTTAAAGTATTTTAACCAATTAAAACGATGATTTCCCACTGCTCGTCTTTCGCCATCCTCTCTCCGGCCGCATCGGCCAGCCAGTGTCCTCTCAAGGGCCGGGGCTTTTCCCCCAGGTGTCGGGGAGAGAGCCAAGCTCCCCTCTGCTCTCCGGCCAGGACACATCCCCGGCGAGCCCCTTGGGTGATCTGCTTATCCCTCTTGTGTTCTTTTCCTCCTCGGGACAGGCGATGCCGCCGTACAGCTGTGGATCTGACCTGGCACCGGGGCGGTTCATCCCGTGCCTGTATCCGCGGGGCTTCGGGCAGAGCCAGCTGCAGTCTTGCTGCCAATGTCCCCACACGGACGTCCCCTCGCGGGTCTGACCCCCTCACTTCTGTATTTTTGCTGCGGAATGCCCCCAGGCCCTGCTCTGCGGGACGCGGGAGCGCAGGGAGCGCACCCCGGGGAGCTGGGGGCAGCGACGGGCCCCCGCGGTACGGTTAACCCGCCTGTAAACGATGTGCTTGTCACGGGGTGAAGGAGTCGAAGTCTTTTAAAGGACTTTTATTCCTCTACCCGGAGAATCAGTTCCGTAACGAGAACCTTGTCGGGCAGAGGCGTGGGAGACTGTGGTGGAAAAGGTGCGTCAAATAAACAAGCCCGGAGCGGCTGGTGCCGGGGGGAGAGAGGGTTTGCGGCAATCTGGGCTTCGATGAGGACCTCACCAAAATTAAAAAAAAAAAAAAAAAAAAAAAAAAAAAAAAAAAAAAAAAGAAAAAAGAGAGAGAGAGAGAGAAAGAAACCTAGATAAGTCCAAAAAGCAACCAAGCAAATGGAAAGCCCCCACGCAGCCCTTGGGCTTCGAATCCCAGACGAAGGCAGCTGTGTGCCCTCGTTGCGTTTCAATTCTCTCTCTCGGCTGGGCTGCGAGCCCTCGGGGCCGGCGAGTGAGGGCTGCGGGCAGGCTGCGGGCAGAGCTGCCCGCGACACTCCACATCCTCTCAAGTTTTCAAAGCCAGGAAACAGCCATTTCCCGCTACCTTCGCCCGTTCCCCAATAGCTTTCAAGGCGTCCACGTTTATTTTAAAAACTCTTCTGAGAGCCGTAGTAAATTGAGTTTGCTTGTAGCTACAAAGGAGAAAGTTAAGCATTTGTCTATGGTGTTGTATAGGCAGCCAGTTGTTTTAATTAAAGGGTGGGTATTCGTGATACATGCACCAGATAAAAGCAAATGCACAGAATAAACTAATTAAAACATTGTGTTTGGAACACATTTTATTTCTTTTTTTGATCTTAGTTGTGTTTTAAAGAAATGTCAGCGCACTATAAAGCAACCTTATTTCCCTTATAGTGTGCGGCGCTTTTCAAAGGCTAGTGTGATATATTTTAGAAAAGAAATCCCGCTGTGAAAGCTTGCGTGTCTTCTCTTTACCAAACTAAGCTCTTGTCAATCATGCCAAGGCATAACCAATCACCAAGTCCCTTTTTGGAAAGCAGCTCATCCCGCTGTGCTTTTATATATCACACCGCAGCATGTTTAGATGCATTTTTACTATCACTTCAGGAGCGGTGACGGATGAGAGCGCAGTTACAGTACCGGCTTCCCCAAACGCCGGAGTTATTAACAATTTGCCTGGCTATTGTGTGCGTGTCTTTCTCTCCCTCCTCCCTTTTTCCTGTCTCACGTTGCCTCTATTTGTCATGGACACGAAGATGCAGGGAATATTGGGGCCGGGGGTGGTGGTGGGGGCTGGCTTTCCGAGGTGTCCATCACCTGCCTGGGAAGGGGTGACAGGATGTTTCGTGGCTGCCCAGCCACGGGGAAAGAGAAGCCCCGCGGCTCGGGGCTCTCCTGATAGCACTGCGAAAAGAAGTAAGGACACCCTACCTTGTAACGTGCTCGCCCTTTCGACACCGGGCTGAGGGGAGCCCCGGTGCAAAGCCCCGGGGCCCCGGAGCCGGCTGTACCCATCTCGCCGCTCCTGAGCCCCCGTGGGAGTTCCGCGGCCCGCCGGGGTCCGGCTCCGGGCGGAGAAACGGCAGAGCACGGCGAGGTGTGTGCCGGGACATGAGCCACACCGACACGGACCGCGACAATTCCGCCTGTATTTCCTCTCTCCTTTAACGTGGAGCCCCGAAATCGTTGTAAGGGCACCGCGTTTACCTCTTGATCCCGACAGCAAGTGAGAAAAAAAATAGACATTTCTTCTTTTTGCTAAATTTCTAGACCCTAATTGAAGACAAGTGGCAAATGGTTTTTATTAAAACCCGCCTCCAGTTCCGGGCGTTTCCAGACAAACTGTGCAAACCTCTGGCATCGCGCACGTACAGACACATCCAATATTTCTCTGTTCAGTAATATATCAATATCATCTGGTTTTGTATCTCTTTCCAGGCGCAAATTTGCAAATTTCAGGGACTCGGTTGTGCACAGATCCCCCCCGGCGAGTCCTTTGATGTGACCATGTCAAATATCACAGAAAGGGGAGTCGGGAGGGACGGGTATCCCCGACGCCCCTCCGCCATCCAAGGCGACCTGAGCATAAAGACTGCCGATGCTCAACCTGTTTACAGAGACCCCCACCTTCCTCCATCATTTTATCTCACAAGATTTCGCACAGCTCGTTTGCGGGAAAAGACTGCACCTTTTCCCCAGACTTTGGGGTCTTCCCGCGGTCCTTGCGCGGATTTGATTGTACCGGGAGACACGAAATTACTTTGTTGTTTGCCTTAAAAACGGGGTAGATAGGGGCATTTATGTCTATTTTATTTCTCGTTAAAGTCAGAGGCGGCAGCGGCTGCTGCATCACATCCATCCTGAAAAGAAAATTACAGGTACAAGTGGACTCGTGGCTTACTGGTGCAGGAGAAAAAAAAATAAATATATATAATATACATATAATATCCGTTCAATATCTGTCACTTCGATGCCGGGAGCCACGCCATGCCCTGCAGGGAGAAGCTCTCGGGCATCCGCGCTGTTGCTCCGCATCCGTGGAAAGCCCCTGCGTCCATCCCGCTCCCCCGCAGCAGGGCTGGAGAGCTCTACAACCCCCGAGTCACCCCCATTACAGGACCCCCGGTGGAAGTGGGGGGCGAGCAGGGAATGCTGTCGGCAATGCCACAGCAATGCCTCCTCACCCGGCAAAGGTGTCTGTGGCTTCCAGCCTCACCCGTCGTGTCGCGCTCCCCACTCCATACGAGCAGAAATTAGCCTTTTTTTGTTTGGTTGGTTGGTTTGTTGTTTTGGTTGGTTGGTTTGTTGTTTTGGTTGGTTTTGTTTCCTCCGCATCAGGCAGAGGAAAGGTCTCCCTTTTGACCTGCGTTTCCCCCTTCCCCGAAAAACTTTTCTCTTTGACTCTCCTCAAAACCGATGCTTTCAGCAGGTCTCAGCCCTTCTGGCTGCAGTGTCGGGTCATGAGATGGGATCATGCAGAGCCCCGCACAAGTGTCAGAGCTGCTGTTGCATTTTCTGAGAGCCTCACACTGTTCCTCCCTCCCTAAGTCTCTGCCAAAGGGGACTTTGTGTCACTTCATCCAACTGCCGGAGGGCAGAATTGGAGCCGGGGCTCTCTGCGGGCTTGGGTAGGAACCATGCTGAGAGGAGGGGGCTGCAAGGGTAGAGACTTCCCAGCTGGAGGCCGGTTTTGGGGGACAGGAGGCCACCTGGGTGGGCACGTGTCCTGGAGCGTTCTCACCCATTTAGGACACCAAAGGGCCTGGAAGCGAAGAGCAGTGCCCTGATGTGGCACTAGGCAGGCTGGGACTGGGGGGCGGCCCCTGCTCGTGTGTCAGTCAAAGTCCCTGTTGTCGCGTGCCTTGAATCAGAGATCCTGGCATTGGCCGCTCTCGGGGGCTCAGCGCAGACGTGACAACAGGTGCTTTGCTTGCCCAGGGGAGCAGCCCTCCGACAGCTTTGTTGCCAGAAGGAGAAGGGAACCCGTGGCAAAAGCACCTGATGGAATTTCAGCAAAACAGATGAAGGTGCTAGGAAAGCTTTAGCGTCACCAGTACCAGGCTGCCAAGGAAGCTGTTTCGGGTCTCCAATACTGAAAAGATTCACTTTAAAACAGTTTTTAAATATTGCTGTTTCAAAATGCTTGATCCTTTCCCCCTCCATAGCTTTGCATTTCCTGAATCTTCACACAGCAGAAATACACTTGACTTTACCTGGCTTTTCTTCTGTAAATAATTAATTTAGCTTTTTTTTTTTTTTTTTTTTTTTTTTTTTTTTTTTTTTTTTTTTTTTTTTTTTAACAACAACCAAAAACCCTCCTAAAACCCAATGGTAAAAATAAGCATGCAAAACTAACCCATGACCCATGATGTGGCAAGAAATAACACACGATAACCTCCAGCAGTAGATCCAAGCAGTAAATACAACACTAAAATTAATCTCCTCAAATTCAGGGGAAAAAAAAAATCCAGCTCCATGATCAGAACTAGAAAACCTTAGAAATTATCATTTTAACAGCTTCCTCCCACGTTGCCAGGACGGCACTGTACAAATGTCCCTTGCTATTGCTGTGATGCCCTTCCTGCAGCAGGCAAGGTGAGAGGTGGCCAAGTGGGAGGCAGGGTGCACTGGGGTGGGTGTCCCCCCAGGGGTCCCCCTGGGTGTCCCCCATGTATGCAAAGTGCAGGATGCTCACCCTAGACAGGGGCACCGTGCATCACAATTGTGCCTCTGCAGTGCAGGATTTCACTTCCCAGCTGCAGCAGAAGTATTGATTCCTCTAAAAGGCAGGATTTGGGCCGTAAGGTCTCTAGCTCATTTTTCCACATGAAAAATTTTCCACCTTTCCCCTGGTGTCAGGGTTGGAAGGAGAAGCAGCTCACAGCATGGCAGCTTTCCCTGCCAAGCGCTGCTGCCAGGAATGCACACTCCCCACCTTGGAGCAGCATCAGCCACTGCACAAGTCACCTGTAGGTTACCCAAAGCTCCCCATACAGCACAGGCAGCTGCTCCAGCAGGGAAACATTCACCAGGAGGGACGCAGAAAAGCCCCAAAGCAAAGCTTAAATACTTTTGAAAAGTATCTCTAGGTCAAATACTTCAGAGAAAGCCTGATGATGCAAGTGCAGCAAAGCTAGTGGACTGGAGGCATGCTGCAAGTGCAGCTGTCCCTTTGCTGTTCCAACCAGCAGCACCCAGGAAATGCTGCATTTTCCTACTGCACACAAACCATCCCCTGCAAAACTGATCCCACCAGACCCAAGTCCAGGCTTAATTTACTCAAGCCAGTGGTGCCCCTCACCTGCTGGCAGCTAAGGCAGTGCTGAAGTGCTGTGCAGGTGTGCAGTTCTAACGTGGGAACAGCACGGGCCTGATTTGGCTGCTCTCATCCAATCTGGGGGTCAGAGCTTAAACGAGAGTAAATCCCCCAACCTTACACTGCCACCAAGCTGGGATGATTCATGCCCATTGGCTCTAAGGAGGATTCAGCTGGAGGAAAGCAAGCAAAACATTGGACTGGTATCTGGAGAGATGAAAACAGGATTTCTAGCTTTACACTGGAAATTATTTCAATTTTTCATATCAATTTTTCGTTTGCAATGAATTCATGTTAGATTGCCTTCTTAAAAAATGTAGATTTTGTTGCTGGAAATCATTTTACACACACTTTTAGTATGAAGATAGGAAACAAAAATCTTCCAAATCCATCCGCCTGGGACAGCGTGTCAAGGGACAGCACACAAATGGCCATGTTGTCTCTCTTCTTCATAGAGAGAAAATTAATTTGGGGTCCTCAAATCCTCACCAGGAAGATAATAATGTTTAAATAAAGTGCCTGAGTTCTCCAGCTGTTGCCAACTTTTGCTGATATTGGTGGCAATTAGATGTATAAATACCTTTGGAAAGAGGGTTCTGGGGCCCTGAGGATGAAGCTGTGTGTGCTTTCAGCCTCATTAAATGAGTGAATTTTTTGGAGGTGCAGATGTTTGCATTATTTATCTGATATTTTACAGATGATGTTCTATAGGCCTGATACATTTCTTCTTAAATTCAGCATAATTTTCTATTTTTTATTGAACTCCAGAGAGCAGACAGAAAGGTTCTTTGGGCTGGAAAGTTTTCAGGGTATGAAAACAAATTATACACAGACCAACTGTGGTATCACTATAATAATATACATAATTATAATAATTTCCACCTTGAGAATTAGGAGCTGCATAAAGCAGCAGCATAAAATTGGTGTTTAGAATAGAAACTTGGCATCAAGTTCTTTCTGCAGCTGCTGCAAAACTGCACACAGATCACACCGCAGGACTAGTGCTATTGTTTTTAAGGGATTACATTTTATTAGATTTTTGAAGAGCATTCACATCATAAAATGCATGCAGGAAGTACTGTGTATGTAAAACACAGCCACATTAATTATGAAAGCTAGTAAATGAATCATACATTACTGCAAATATATTATGCATTGCTTACATCTCTTTGCCATGGCAAGTTTGCATGATAGAAATGGAAACTAGAAAGGAAAGTTGGTAAAAAAAATGAGAGAAAAATAACATCAGTTGAGGAGGCAAGAAGAAAGAGGAAAAACACAGAGGGAAGATGGATACCAGCACAACCTTATTTTCATATGAAGTCAAACTAATGGCCCTTGTGATGTTTTAGTTCCTGGGCATTGCAAGCCCGTGAGCCAGGGCACTCACAGGGTGATTTCTCTGACAAAGATATGAGTGATTTTGATAAGAGAATCAAATGGCCTATCTCACACAGCATTGCTAGGGCTTGTGGATTTCTCTCTGTCTTTCACAAAATCATGTGCCTGGTTACAGATTTGAGTAAAGAGTTGGTGGTGTATTGTATATGAGGAATGAACTGGCTTTTAAAGATGATGACTTATTTCCTGCCAAATTTGCTTTAAGAAACCACTTCAGTTCCATGCACAAGACTTCATGTTGCTTTGATTTATTACTCAGGATATAAATGGGGAGGTGTCTGGTTATAGAGGAATTCAGAGCAAAATTAAATTTTTCTCCTATAGGAATAGCACAACTATTTTATGCAGCCAAAACACATTATCTTGTCTGTAAACCCCTCACTGTATGTTGGGATATATTAGATGGGGAGGAGATGCACACCATGAGTCTGCCGAGATAATACACACTCAGCTCAACTTGGAGCCAAATCACGACGTGATGTGAGGCTGTGGATACATCCTAAAAACTGCAGAGCAGGCTCCTCAAATATGGGAAAACACAAACCCTCTGGCATCGCTGAGCTCCGTGTCTGTCCTTGCTGGGGTTTGTGCTGAGCCTGATAAGGGAAGGGAAGGGAAGGGAAGGGAAGGGAAGGGAAGGGAAGGGAAGGGAAGGGAAGGGAAGGGAAGGGAAGGGAAGGGAAGGGAAGGAAGGGAAGGGAAGGGAAGGGAAGGGAAGGGAAGGGAAGGGAAGGGAAGGGAAGGGAAGGGAAGGGAAGGGAAGGGAAGGGAAGGGAAGGGAAGGGAAGGGAAGGGAAGGGAAGGGAAGGGAAGGGAAGGGAAGGGAAGGAACTGCCTTCTCAGGGCCCATCTCTCGCCTGCCTCACCCTGCTGTTGGCACCCAGCTGGTCTCACTTGTCTTCAGGCTCCAGAGCAAAGTGTGAGAGAAAGAACATTCAGTCAGGATAGGTGTGAGTGTCTCCCCATCCTGGGTGCTAAAGCCATCCCAGGCTCTGCCCAGGCAGCCAGGGTCTGATCTCAGAATGCAATCCCAGGAACAACTTTCACTCACTTTTAAGACTTATTGCAGGCTCAATCTGGCATGCACACATTTTACTGAACAGGCTGATCCACCATCTGCACTCACTGTGATACCATGGCACTGCAGGGACAGAGAGAGTCTGGGGCTTGGCTGCTGGCACAGGTCCAGAGAAGGGCAACAGAGCTGCTGAAGGGTCTGGAGCACAAGTCTGGTGAGAAGCAGCTGAGGAAGCTGGGGATGTCCCGTCTGGACAAGAAGAGGCTCAGCAGGGACCTTATCATTCTCTAGAACTACCTGACAGGAAGGAGGCTGTACCCAGATGGGGGCCGATCTCTTCTCCCAGGCATCAAGCCACAGGATGAGAGGAAATGCCTTAAGCTGTGCCAGAGGAGTCTTGGACTAGATATTAGGAAAAATTTCTTCACTGCAAGAGTTCTCAATCCCTGTCACAGGCTGTCCATAGCAGTGGCAGAATCGCCATTCCTGGAGGTATTTAAAAGACCTAATGAGGCACTTGGGGACATGGCTTAGTGGTGGACTTGGCAGTGCTGAGTTAACTGCTGGATTTGATGATTTTAGGGAGATTTTGCAACCTAAATAATCCTATGGTTCTGTTAAACCTTACTGAAGTCTTTTACTTTGTCATATATTGAAAGGACATTTCCATTAAACAACCCATGCAAACAATCCCCATGGAGAAGGCTGCTGATTTTTGCTGGAGAAAAATCTTTGAAAGAAGGAAACTTGAAAAAGGGAGTTTGAGATGAGCTAAACCCAAGGAGGAGAAACGCCAAGAGCAGACACAAGGGCAGGCCTTTGCTGCTGGTGACCTTTCTGATAATTGCAGTTAAAGAGGTTCAATGACCTGTTTCATGTAGCCCAGTGATCAGGACTGTTCTGGCACCTCTGATACATAAATAATTCTGAGAAATATTGAGGGTTTGATGTCTGTTCTTACTGCTCTCCATGTCTGAATAGCCAGAAAAGCCAGGTGCACATTCATTTTGGGGTTAGACCTTACATCGCATCTCTGAGATGATATAAAGGAAAAACATTGGCTGGAAGGGACCTCTGGAGGTCTTGAGTTCAGCCCCCAACAAAAACAGGTCTAATGTCAAGGTCAAATCATAATAAGCTTTTTACAGTACACAATCTGAAAAAGCCATGAAGGAATTATATTGATCTCCCTCTCCCCAGGTGACTTTGGTGAGATCTTCAACATTAAATTCTGGGACCTGATGGGCTCTGCAGAACATCCCTCTTTCTCAGGACACAAATCTGTCCTTCTTACCATGGTTAGCTAGAGAAATCCAAATGGCAGGGGACAGTTTCAGTGCCATTTAACATTTAACTGTTTGGCTCATAAGAAGTTATTAACATTGCAAGGAAAAATTCTGGGATGTTGGTTGCAAGAACCAGGTGGCGATTGGCATACCATGCATCAGCGAAGCAGGGGTGTGGACTGGCACTGGGCTCCATCCCTCCTTGCCTTGTGAGGCTCTGGTGCAAAACCAGAGCTCTGCTATCTTCTGTCTTATGTTTCCACCACCTTAGAGCCAGTAAGAAAAATAAAGCCTTTAGATGACTTCCCACTAGCTCCAGGCAATCTAGAACCTTTGCCAAAGAATTACATAGAGGCAGTAATAAAAAGCAGGGTTTTCTCTGAAGTCTTTTAGACACAGAGGTTGCAACCAACACCCACCCTTTCCGGCAGGCAGGGAAACCAACCTACCATCAGGACCCCATTTTGTGACTTACAGAGCCTGTCAGAAAAGATCGATAGTTGGCATGGTAACAAGCTCATTGCCCAAGAACAGAGCTCCTTTTTATTAAATTTGGCTGGCTATTGATCAGTTCCTGATCCACGTATCAAAACATGACAAGTACTTAATGACTCACAGATTTTTATTGAGGCAAATAAAAAAATAATAATATCATGAGGCAGCTGGGGCAGCTGGTGAGCTGCGGCCAGATCGGGGCACAGCACAGGTTGCAGGGACGGAAAACAAGCATAGATGTAACCTACTCCTATGGCAATTTAAAACCTCTTTTACCCTGCCATGGAGGTCTCTTAAAGCAGCATCCCCACCAAGCAGCTTTGTGTTTTGTGGGATTTTATCCCTCCTCCCCACTTGCTCTCCGTATCTTGCTACTGTCTGCTGACAGTGAAGCTCCCTCCCCACAGCTCACAACCCTCCAAATCCAGTGGTTTCCCAAAGGCTCCTTTTTGGACCTTGAAAATTTTCCCTCCCCATTGGGCTCCTGGTTCCCAACTCAGGTGCAGTCTGCAGGCAGCACAGCTGTTTCACACTGCAATGAGGTGACTGATACAGTCAGCCCATGCACATTTGCTGAGAGCAGCTCTGAAGTTTGGATTAAACTTATTTACCTTGGTCCTCCCAAGCAAGGCTGTTTCCTCTGCATCCCTAAGCATATGGCCACAGCCTGAGCAGCAGCTTGGCCAGTCCTCACAGCAGCCTGACATGCTGGGAGTCCACACACCTCCCACTTAACATTCCACAGGACAGGTAGCTCAGATGTGGCACAGGATAAACCCTGCAGTGTTCCCACTGGAGGGATACAGTCCCTCAGCAACATGATTTTCCTGTTCAAATTGCTTTAATGTGGATTTACATGAGAGATAATAACAGCACCAAAGGCTTCTTCCAGACTATTAAATAATATTCACTTAACAGAGTGTCTGAATTCATGCTGAAATGACAGACTATAATAACCCAGTCATATCTATCCCACACACACAGCTGACTATAGCAGCTTAGAAAAACTTCAAGATGTATTTTTTTTGCATGATATGGTATATGATAGCTAGCTTTTTCATATTATCTGCTGTGACTGGTCTGATACAGAGAAGTTGCTGTAAGAGGTCTTTCTATCTCCCTCTATCAGATATTTTAAGATGAGGAAAAATGCTTTTATTCTCCACTGTGTGCATAGCATTGTGTGCATAGCACCACCACAGTGACATGTGGCAATCCCTGATGTGGCTGTTGGTGCCTTATGACATTGTCTGCCTCCTCTTTAACCACAACAGTTCTGCTCTGCACCAGCAAAGCTGGACACAGCCAAGTCCTCCTGGAATCAGTAAGCTCAACACAGAGGAGCTTGTGAGCATCTTAAAACCTTCAGCAGATTAAATATCATACAACGATACCACCATACATCCTCTGCAGCCAGCAATACTCCTTCTGCTTTATAGGTGGGAAATAGAGCCCAGTTTACCCACTTGCGGCCACACCAGTGATCCTGCAACATGAACAGATCGCCCCATTCCTGATGCTCAAGGATTTGCACAACCACACCAGTATACACACTTGAATGTTCACTGCTGTCACCCACATTCCGGCAGGACCATCACAGTGCATTGTCTGGGCCTGCTGACACCGCTGGAGCACCCACCTGAAAGGTCACAAGGAGACAGATCAGGCAGCTGAGGATGTTTTTTCTTGGGCTTTCGAGAGAGAGCAATGCCTAGAGAGCAGAGCAGCCCCCTCTGCACAGGCTGGCTGGGTATGACAGAGTGCCCCAGGTCTGCAGAGTCACTGACATTCTCTGCCTCAGAACAAAGGCTGAACTTTGTCATCACATTAGTCATGGGGTTTTTTCCAGATGTTCAAAGATCAGGAAGAAATCAGGTTAAATCACTAAGTGGACAAGAGAAATTCTCTTTGTCATCACCCTCCTCCTAGGGCAATTTTATAGGAGAAAGAAGAGTGCTCTCTTGCTCTTATAAAAGCTTAGCAAGTCCTGCCAGCAATTCCACTGAAAAACCATCATGTTCCCATTTGTTTTAGACTGTGCTCCCAGTCCTTGTGTTCTTCTCCTGAGAACACTTAAGAGGAAGTTACCTAAGCAGCCTGAGCACCTGAACATACCTACAGGCAAATATTGCCAGAGAATATCTGGAAATACAGGAAACCCATCATGCCATTTAGCTGCTCCTGAAATCTGACTGTGTAAAACTGGGCTGGAGTCAGGCAGTGGAGCAGTGGGCAATGTTTGCCTTGAGATTGAGCAGCTGAGCTTCAAGTAGAGCCAGAGAGCAGGATGAGCTTCACAAACCATAGGTGGTTTGTCCCCACACAAGCTCCAGCTACCTTGTGGCAACTCCTGCCCAGCTGCAGAGCCAAAATTGAGCCCAAACAGGTAGAGAGCTGCAGCAAAACCATGTTTCCCAATGACCACTTATACCAAGGATGCTCAGTAATGTTGGCACTTTCTGCTCACAAATTAAGATCCAAGTATTCAAGCAGCCAGTAAAAATTCCAAAGGCAAGCTGTGGTGTGTGTCTGTGGGAATCAGACATATGCCACTTGGAGATGCCTTGGATGGATTTAAAAGGCCCCTGCTCTCAATGCTGGTGGGTGGCATGGCGGTGCCCACTGGCTCTGCCGGCAGCTCCGCTGGGCCCTGGGAAAGGTCCACAAACCCACCACAGAGCACCCCCCAAAATCTCCAGGGTGGGCAAAGGCAGCGACAGGAGAGCAGAGCGGAGAGACTTAACAGCCCGATCTTGTGCTAGGGTTTAATTTAAGTTAGAAATAACATCTCTTTCTCATCTAGATCATATTAGGATTTTGAAAGGGCAGTCACGCAACTTCCCCCGGCAGTTATGGCAGAACCGTGCTTGGAAATGAATGGAGCTCGTGGAAGCATTCAGGACCGAACAATTGGATTTATAATTAGGCCTAAAAAGGGAAGAACACTGAATAAAAGCAGCACAGCCAATTTTAGAAGAAAAGGAAGTTCTGGATGGAATTCATTGGGGTAGAGCATTGAAGTGGAAATGGAAAGTGTTCAAAGATAAATGAGTTTAGGCCTAAGAGTTTGCCTGACATCTAGAAAATGTACTAGGAACACAGTGTCAAGAAAAGCTAACATGAATAACAAAGAAACACAAGAAGTGAGAGAAGAGAGGAAAGAGCCATAAAACTTTGGGACAACAAAGAGTTGCAATTATAGAGGGAAATGTAATGAAGTGTAAAAAATCATAATGAAAGCAAAGATAGAGAATGAAAGGATGATTGCATATTTGCTTAATGCACATCGGAGAAGTGTCAAAGACATGGGGAACAAGAGGTCACTAAATGAGAAAATAAAGCCTTTGGAGGAAAGGCACTGGATTTATTGCTTTAAATACAGACTTATTTGCTTGGGATTTACCGCTTGAAGGCCAATGACAGAGGCAAGCAACAGAAATATTTTCCTACGGGAGAGAAAAAATTTCCAAAGGAAACAGAGCTTCTTTTTTCTTAGACAACTGATCCAGCAATGCAGTCCAACCCAAAGCAAAACACTGGGATCTAACAAGGGCACAGAAATAGAGGGAAAAGTTAGTCTACACAGCCCCCAAGTTAATATTTTCTTAACAACACCCTTTACTGGCACCAGGAGTCCTGTCTCAAAGTGACTCAAATTTTGTAGGCCCTCTGCATCGAGAGGGAGATCTGTTCTCAGCCCTCCTGTATGGGATTTTTCTAATAGGATGAAATTGGTGCCCCAAAAACCTGACACATCCCACTTTATCATTCCCCAATAATATTACAGCAAGGGAGCTGCACTCAACAGGTTAATGCTGTGGCCCAAAAAACCTTTTTACCAGATCCAGATCAGCAGTACAAAGTGGGATGAAAGCCAACCTAGGTTCTCCTGTGGGGGTGTCCTGGGGCCTTCACTACCTCCAGCACCTCTATGGTTATTTAAGGGAAAACACAGAGTGTCTCAGCTATGGGCAAAACCTGAGCTCTGCTCCTGAATGAAATAGAGACAGTTACCCACCGATATATCCCCTTCCTAGCTTGAGGTGCAGCTGTAGCTCTGTATTTACAGATCTGTGGCTGTTTTTTGAGTCCAGCAGAAGAAAACAGAGAACATGGGCTTTCAATACTCTGTTCTGCCCGGAAATGAGGAACAGCTGTGAGCTGGGGTCCCGCTTTGTGGGGGCTGCTGGAAGAGCATAGCTCCAAGGGATGGGACCAGCACCCTGCAGACAGCTTTCCAAACCCATGGCATGGAAGGAATCAGCAGCTACTGGAGAACATGGCTTAAATGACTCTTCACAAGCACTGGAAGAAAAGCACTGCATTGGACACAAGGAGTGAGTCCTCACATCCTCCATTTGTTCCAGTGCTGTCTGCATGTCCCTCCCATGTGGGTGCTTTCTCATCCCAGGTGAGGGATTGGCATCCCCAAGGAAGCACAGGGTGCTCTTGGGCTGGCCCAAACTAATCCTCTCCTTCGGAATCTCTCAAGTCCCTCAGAAATGGGGCTGAGGAGGAGCTCACAGCCCACAGCAGCCCAGGACACCCATGGAAAACAGAAAAAGGAGCGGAACAAGGCTGCCAAGTGCATTTTCCCTCAAAAACCCTATGAACAGCAAAGTGACACCCTGGGAACAGGATCCTACTGGTGCATTTATCAACCAAGCGAAATCTAGACAATTAGTAGTTTTCTTTAATTTAGGACTAATTTTGTCCTACCAGTTTAAATTAAAGCCCCCAATAGGATAATTTCCTCATAACCATAATTTTGTTACAAGCTTTTCATTAATCCAATCACAACTTCTATGATGTTACTTGGCAGCTGATTGAGACTACAGCAACCACAGGGGTTCACACACATTGTCTCATTTCTGATTAAAAAAAAAAAAAAAATTAGTCCAATTAAAAATTCTTTTAGTAGTGCCTAATATGTGAAACTCCCTAAAGTCAGGACTGAAAAATCATCATTCCAGCCACGCAGCCCATGTCTGGGTGACAGCAGAAGCTACATGCTAATGTCAGCCATCCATAGGTGTCTGCCTGTCTTTCTAGCTGTCTGTAGCAATAATATATTTAAACGAAATTGCCAGGGTGGAAATATTCATGTTTGGAAATATTTGTCTACAGCTTTGGGGAATTTTCTCTGGAGTATTTTGGTCTGATCTCAAGGCTCTCTCAGCTTCATGAAGTCTTACTCAAAGTATCCCAGGCCATGATGCAAATATTCAGCACACAGCAATTCCCTGCAAATCTCATATTCATAGCAAGAAATGGAAAAGAGAGAAACCCAGTGGTGGAAAGGTCTTGTGGCAGTAATAACATACACAGTGTTGTCAGATGGGGAAGCTTCAGCGTGGAGATGCGGTCATTTGGAGGGGAAAAAAAAGAATAGAAAGTAGTGGGGATTTTAAAGTGAACTCAAGTCTTAAAAATAGCACTTTCTTCAAGTCACACACAATCACTCCTGACAGAAATTTTTCAGGCATGTTGAAGTGCAAAAGGGAGGTGACAGAAATCCCTTGAAATAAACACAACAAAGGAGTCAAAAGGGAAAATCAAAATTAATCGAGGCTGCATAATAGAAATATTAATGCCAAGGAGATCTGTTTCCTTCTTCTCTATGAGCAAGAGCCCCCAGGCATGGAGGGGCAGCTTTGGGGAAAGGAGGGTTCCCTCTCCCCTCTGTATGCAAAACTGTGGCTCACCAGAAGCCACACCATGGCCTGGACCAAATTCCAAGATCAATAACAATGGCCTGCATCTTGTGTTTTGGTCAGGCAAGGCCCACCTGGAGACACCTGAGAGGGTGCTGGAGCTGGCAGGGGAGGCAAGAGCCAGCAGGGGCATGGTCGAAGAGGATGGCCAAGGAGGCACAACAGAAAGGACATGTTTCCCCCCCAGCAAACAATTTGCAATGGCAAAGGGAGGGGAACAGGGATCAAAACACTCCTGAAATTGTGCCAAACATGGCAAATGTCTCTGGAGATTAAAAAAAAAAAAAAAAAAGAGGGTGTCTTTTAATAAAAGATATATCCTGTATGGACATTTCAAAAGACAAAATGCTCCCACTTCCTACTTCAGTGCTGCATTCGCATTTCAATTTGACCTCAGTCCAAGTAAGAAAAAGAAAAAGGTTTAAAAGAATCTGGAGATGAGCCCCAATGCATGGTTTGTCCTGGAAGAAACCCACTTGAGTTTTCCCCACAGCCTCTGAGCAGGTCAGGCCAAGCTGCCCATCAATAGGCCATGCCTCATGCAAGAACCCAGAGGAAAAACCTCCTAATTTTCAAGTTATTCCCACACAAGGCTGCTGAGAGGAGGAATAGGGCTGTGGTTTTCTCCCTCTGTACGCAATTCCCTTTTATCGAAAGAAGCTGGCATCTGCACCCTTCCATTACCCACAAACCCCTTGAGTCCTAATTAAGCTCTCATTAAGAACCATACCTGTAGTGGCTGGATGCCAGCACAGTGCAACTGGCAGGAGCTTCTAATCCTTCCCCAGCCTCACTTCATAGGCAGAAAACAGAACTGAGCAATGCCAGAATTTCTTTTCTGTGAAATAATGAATCATTTTGAAACATGATTCCCGTCCAACTCAGGGATAAGTCAAGATCCAGGAATTATTCCAAACATGAACAAGATAATTTCTCTCAGAGCTGCCCAACTGCTTCCCCGCAGGACACCTAGAGTGTAAAGAGCTGGTAGAACAGGAGCCTGTGAGGATTACCACCTGTTTTCATTTTCCACATTTTCCTGTTCACACTCTCAGGATATTGAATCTGACTCCACTAAACAGCCTGTCTGACAAATCTGACTCTTTCCAGTGGAAACCAATTTTGCCAGGAAAAGTGGAAGGTGAGCTGCAAGCTGAGGTGCAGCCATGACCCTGCTCTCCCACTCCTGCAGGCCACGCTCGGGCAATCCCAACCCCAGCCCAGTTGAGCACAGGGCAGCTTTCATACCCAAAGATGGCTGCACAGACAGTGAATAAGTGGTAGTAATAATTCATGCCCCACTATGCTGAGCAGATAGCCTCAGGAATTATGGCTTTGCTACCTCAACAACATGTTTTTCTGCGATCTTTGTTTCTACTGCAGGTTAAAAACATCAAGGCTTCCTTGCTCAGAAGTAAACATGGAGCAACTTCTGCCTTGAGAGAGGGTCAGGAGGGGTTACCTTCACACAGAAGCATTGCTCCTCTTCCTTGCTGCCCCAGTGATCCAAGCAGATCTTTCCTTTTGTTGTAGCAGCTCTTCCTTTTGTGTCCTCAACTAAAAGGAATTAACTTCTACTGAGAGCAGCCAATGAGGTGTACATCAATAATTAGGGGTTCAGAGGCTTCATGCTACTGTTTTCTTACATATCCGCCAACAACCATAAAGAGTGCCCAAGAAGTGTTGACTTTCCTGCCGTATCTGGGGTGTGTCTGATTTTTGGCTTGTGAGGTGCCACTGTGTGCTAGGATAGCCTAAAACCTGCGAGGATTTAATCCCAGCCCAAAACCAGGACAGCCACAGTGAGGTGCATGGGACCGTGCAGTTTTGCTGGATCAGGATGTGGGTGCTGGGAAGAGGCAGCAGAGCTGGAAAAGCAGGGTCAGAGCAGTTCAGCCCCATATTCAGAGGGGCTCCAGTCCTAGCCCTTGTTGAAATTAGTCTTTGCATGGATACTTATAAATAAATCCAGGACACTGCTTGCGTAACAATAACATTTTGGAGTATCTGGCATTTGCTGCTAGTTGAAGGCTAAGCAAACCATGCTTCAGTGGAGCGTAAAATTGCTTCTCCTTTGGAACAAGCAGGGCATTGTAGTAATAGGCAAAACTGTACATTGTGTTAACGGCTGTATTTTCACATTATTGATTTACATTGTGTAATGCCATGCAAGACCTGCTTTTGATGATATGTGCATCTGTCATATCACAATAACTGCAATGGGCTGGGTGCTGCTCGGAAAAATGAAGTGCTGGGGATCCCGGGGCAGATTCCCATCCATGTGCCCATCATGCCGAGGTGATGACGAGGTGATGATTAGGGGGATGTTGTGGTAATGAGCAGGTCCCAAGTGTGCACTATGTAAATCAAGGCTGCCTGGGTCAGCTTCCACTTGCTGTGCACATCCAACTTTTTCAGCCTGCTTACTCCTCTGACAAGGAGAGCGTATGGAAATGCTTCTCTTTGGCAGGTCCCCTCAGCTGTATGTATTTAGTTTCAAGGTATCCAAGATAGACGGGCTGCATTTTTTTTCCCCCTCTCCTTTCCAGCTGTTTGCTGCAGGGGCCAGATCTGCACAGATGGGGATGCCTAACAGCAGAGCAGTATGAGAGAGAGACACCAGTGAAGCCAGGGAGGATTGTCACAGCAAATGTAATCACTTAACACACCTTAAAACAGGAGAATTAATAATTGATGGACATAGTGGTTTGAATTTAAGGGAGTTCACTTCAAAAATGCAACAGTTAAGTGTTGATATTGGTCTGAAACATTTTTTAAAACATTATGTGTTACTGCAAAGCTTTGTTTTATATGGCCCACTGGTAAATTAGGTGAGCTTCCTTTAATCTATCATATATGAATTCATTGTTTACACTGGCTCCAAGAACTGTATCTTATAACAAAAACCATTAAAATGATACATTTTTTCCATTTTATTTGGTTATTTTAAAATTGATTGTCTTATTGCTTAAGGAGGAAGGACAGTCCCAGATCCAGCTTGCCAGGCTAAGAGCTGGTTCCAATTCTTTCCTCAGCTAGTGATTTTCTGGCTTCAGGCAAGTCACATATTCTCTTCATGCATTATCCACTCCCAGTAAAAATTAGACTCAGCCTTCCAGAGCTTGCAGAAGCCCACAGAACCCCCGAATAGACAGACTGCCCAAAAATCAAACATCACTTAAATATTTGTCTAGGATGTATCAAATTTAGCAATTAGAGGGGTTGTTTTTGTGTCAGATGGTAGTGACAAATTGGAATATTTAAGAATTCATCTAAGAATCATCTCTCTGCAGATGGAGAGCCATAGACATGCCCAAGGTGAGAAATTGCCAGCACTTTGACCTTCTGTCATCACAGTGACATATTCTGGCTTTGGACACCATCATGAGCCAGCAGGGTTGGATCCAAAATGCAGGGGAGAAGAGCAGTGAACCAACACAGGTTGGCCATGCAGAGACTGCAGGAAAGATGTTTCACCTCCACTGAGTGTGCACAGGGATCTCTGTGTGTGATGGATGTGTTGGTGTTTTCTGGTTACCCTCCTCAGGCCTGAAGCTGCTCAGCTCTTTGCCAGCACCTCACAGGGTAGATGTAATTCCAGAAAATTGTATCTCAGCCCAGCTACGTATGGCAGCACAGAGACATTTTCGAAGGTCAGGCTGAAGCACTACCTGCCTCCTGCCTGTCCCTGCCTCAATGCATTCATATCCACCATGTCCTTGTCACATTACTGAAATGGAAAACCAAAGTCAAATGAAAGCTTTGCTTTTCAGTTCACCTTTCTCTGGAAATTCAGCTGCTTTTTGTTCCTTATATATTTCTTTTCTTTACTATCTTCAAGTCTTAATCTATTCTCCTTGTTTCAATTGAAAAAGTGGGGTGCATTTTACCAAATTATTTCACACAATCCAAGATAAAATCAAAGATGCAGCATAATCTTAGTTATTACTACCATGAACTCAAAATCTAAGCCAAGGAAAGTTTTCACTCTTTTATAGCTGTGGCTTTTTTTTTTTTTTTTTTTTTTTTTATTCTGGTGCATTTGCATTGATTGGTTTTGAGGCTGCTCTATTCTCCAGACCTGCAACTCACTAATGATCAAGACTTTACTATTGCACGTTGTTTAAAATGTTAGTTGTCATGCTCACAGAGGCAGTACAACTCTGAACTTGGGTCTCAGAAGGTAAAAGTCTTTCAATTTGTCTTTAAATACTTGGATATAGCCCATTAGCTTTCTCCGTACCATCAAAACCTTTGGATAGCATAAAACAACTGAATACATAAAAAGTGTATCTAAACACCTTGTAAATCCCTACACAGAGGTGCTGCCAATGCTACTTTAACCCTAGGAAAACATTTCACCAATTACTGATCAAATACAATAGAGCTAAATTTCACTGCCAGCACATCTTTTCGATAATGGGTATGGAAATTATCCATTCAATAGCTATTCAGAAATAACTTAGAAAGATTGGTTTTCAGATACTTCTGAGACTCCTAGAATAATCCCCTATAATCACCATGGTGAGAATTCACCAACACTTTTCCCTTGAAAAAGGCTGTTTGGGGCAAGAGCATTGGTGTTCTCTGCCCATCCTGTGATGGATGTGTTCAAACAAAATATCTGAAGTCACCAGCACTTCGTCGGCAGAGGACTGGGGGTTTCATACATAACATGAGTTAGTCAAGAAAAGGAAGAGGCTTTAGCTCTCCTCCATCAGCTTGGCTTCTCTGTGCACCTCAGCAACCCATCAAAATAAATTTTCTTCCTTTCTCACTAGGCAAACTTGCATCATTTTCTATCCAGAGTATGGAAGATAACAAAACAAACAAAATAAAGTACCTAAAATAAGCAATAGCCACACTTTGCACTTCCCTGCTGCTCTGTGACAGCTGCTAAATGTGAACCAGGAGTATTTTAGATTGTTTCAATTTTATGGTCTTTCTTGCTTCTTGGAATAAGGCTGCAAGGATTCACTCTTTCTTCTTTAGGGAAAGACACTGTTTTCTGATTTACGGTACTCATTTCATAGATGTAAAATTTGGTCTGACTAGAGGAGATGAAGCGCAGGGATTGCTGGATGAGAAATGTTTTCCTTTTCCGAAGTGGTAATTAGATACTGTAACAAAAAGAGACCTGATGTGTCCAAAGCTCTCGTTTCCCCTTCAGTGGCAGAGTTTTTGCTCCTTTATGAGTTTCTGCTGCCCAGGTACCACAGAGTCCTTAGCCCAAGGAGAACTGAATTTCTCTATACTTGCATACAAAGTGCTCTGGGGGTCCCCTGTGCTTGTGTCCTCCTTGTCACCCCACAGCAGAGGTGTCCCAGGTCCCCTGCCACCTCCACCACAGTGGCTGTCACAAAGCGAGACACAACCTGCCCATCTAATGAAAAAGGCAGCTACTCGCCAACAGTGCCTTTTCTCCCACCGCAGCACCAGGCTGCTTCTTTCCATGGGAAATTATGCAAGAGGTTAATTGGGGGTATCACAGCCTCCCCTGGGAAGGTCAATTAAAACCAGCTTTCATCCCACAGGTGGGGACTGCAGACACACACCCAGACTGTTGGTCTCTGTTGCGGTCTACTAACACCCCAGCAGAGAGGAAAAGCAAACGTGTCACCAGTGAGGCACCTGCCCAGGGAAAGGCTGCAGCACCACCAGGACACATGAGCTCCCAGCTCACGCTAAAATGACAAAGCCATTCTCTCCTATCCCAAAACTGCAGGGTTCATACCCCAAAGGGCAGTTCATGGGGGTAAAAGAGTTAAACCTTTCTAACAGCTGTGCTCAAGACAGTTTTCATCCACAAGCAATTTCAGCTGAAAGAGCACAGGCACAAGCATCCACCCCTGCCCTGTGCTGCCACCGTAAAACCTCCATAATCAGAGGAAGAATAAAGCACCATAACTTGTTTCACAAGTTTAACCATTTCCAAGTGGATTGGAGAGTGAATCACACATTAAACCTGTTCACAATAACACACTGAATCCCCAAGGACACAAGAAGAGGCTCATGGCAGCTCAGGACTGTCACTGGACAAGCCAAGTCTGCCTGCACATCACTCGAAGCCAGCATAGTGGCTAATTTGTGTATGTGCTATTTACTCTGTGGCAATGGGATCAGGAATGTTTTGGGGAGAGGACAGGGCACACAGAGCCAGGGAGAGCTGAGAGAGGTGGCAGTACTGAGATTGATCCTCCTGGGCTGCATCCTCCTCCCCGTCACTGGGTGGTGAGAGAAGCTGGATGTGAAGAATATACAAGTCCCCCAAACCTTAGGGGTTTCTTTGCACAAGAGGAAGTGTGGACTTCAGCAGCAGGACCTGAAAATCCTGGGCAACATTTCCAAGCCATGCTCCCAGCCAGGCTGTAGGGGATGAGGCAGCCAAGGGAGACCCACCAGCCCCAACACCTGAGTAACCCTCTAAACCGGCTAGGCAGCACTCAGGGCAGCCTTGCTGCGTGGCTTTTTTTGTATCAGCTTTACCTTCCAGACAAGATTATTGACCTTTCCAGTGCAGTATTTAACAACCTCCATTCATCCTCATTTCTCCCTTCCCTTACACTTCATTCCCTTTGTTGCTCTGTAATAGGAGAGGCAACAGGGCACATATTTCTGCAGAACAAAGCATTATCATCACAACTATAGTTTCCTGGTATTTTTTTTTTTCACTTTTACCATTTTATTAAAAACAATTAGCTGAGAAAAACCATCTTTTTAAATCTCTACATTATTGCTCTCATTTCTCCCTGAATACAAGGAGGTCTTTTCAGAAACCATTTTATTCGTAATTACATATGTTGGAACAACTGCTCAGAAAGTGAGCCCAGAAAGGATTTTGACAATACTTTCCTAGCAGGCTTGGTCTTGCTGCCTCTGAAGCGTGTAATGCTAATGATTTAATATGATGTATGTGAAAACAAGGGCTTATTTTCAACAGCTTGTGAAAAATGATGGATGCATCCATGCCAGGAGCATAGGACTGCTGGACTGAGGAGAGGGGCTGGAATCACAGCAAATCAGGAGCCAAAGACTTTTGCTTGGCTGCCAGACTTGGCTCCCCTGACTCCTTTGAGGCATCTGGCTGCAGGCAGGTATGACCATGAGGATAACATGGCAAGGAATAATGATTTTCCAAGATAAAGTTCCCAGCTGCATTCATTTGTACTCAAAACCTGCAGTACTCTGTTACTGGTGTAAACTGGAGGAAGACTGACCCCATGGTCTCATTTGGCACCAATGCTCCAAGCCTCATTTAAGCACAGACCACTACAGCTTGAAAGATGCCTTCTGGAGATTTTGGCCTATGTGTAATTCTTATTCCAAAGCTTCCCCCCTGCTCCACTCCTCTGTTTACCCTATAGGCTTTTATTTAAAAGAGTACAGTCAGAGTACTGCATTTTTTTTTTTATTTGAAAGATATTCTTAAAATTTATATATTTTTTTACACTGTGAAAAAATCTTTAAAGTGTATCATATTCAGTCACTTGGCTCTTCACTTTTTTTTTTTTTTTTTTTTTTTAAACTTCCCCTCCACCACCTTTGTTAATTACCCACCATTTGAACAAGGGTCTTCTCCTGCCTTGATCCTGCCGTGAAAGCATGATGCTATATTTGCCTTTCTAACATCAAAGTCATTTCCATGGTCACCAACTGTGATGTCATAAACACATTTTTAATGGCTTGTTTACAGCAGGGAACAGAAGGAGAGATTATGTGTGGAAGGAAACTTATTGATACACAACAATTTTAAAAGCAACTGTGAGGCTGAAGTATGCAGAAAACTTGAAGAAAAAATAATATATATATCCTTGCTGAAATAGCTTCTCTTCTGTAGTTCATCCCAGCAAAAATCTCCCTTTTTAAGTTATTAGTGAACAAGCAATCCCAGTGGATTACTATTATGTCAGTCAGCCCAAAGTTGTGCAAGTTACTTTGTAAAAATGGAAGGCAGCAAATCTGTGCCCCAATCCAACTGGCGTCCTGCAGAAACACACACACACACACATCTCCAGAAACTCCTACAGAAGTACTTGGGCAGGGCACAGCGGGATCTGAATACTATTGGCTCACAGTTGTACTTGTCTCAGGGCACAACAAGGATCAGAATTCCCCCAAGAGACACTTCAGTTGGACCAGAAGGTCCCTTTTTGATTGCTGTGAGATGCCAGAGGTGATCCTCCCTCTACACAGGGGTTACCATGTGCAGTCATCATCTGGGAGAAAAGTTTCTTTCAGCAGAGAAGATGCCAGGTCCAACTTGAGCTTTCGGCTTCAAGAGTAACAGGACCCTTCAGGCTATGTGACCCCACAGCCCAACCTAACTCCCCAAAAGGCCCAAAGCACCCCACATCTCTCTGGGAGCTCACTGGAGAGATCACTGGTTGATGATTTTGTGATAGCCTTTGGAGACCCCTGGCAGATGGAGATGGCTGTTGTCAGCCAAAGAGCCCAGCACTGAGCACAGCTCTAGTGTGCAGGATGGGGCAGCTCTGCTCAGTGGTACCAAGCACTAAGACAGGAGACAACGGGCAGAGACTCATGCACAGGAAGTTCCACCTGAACATGAGGAAGAACTTCTTCCCTCTGCAGTGACCGAGCACTGGAACAGCTGGCCCAGAGAGGTTTGAATTCTCCCTCAACAGAGAGATTCAAGAACCATTCAGATGCAATCGTGTGTTCTGGGACGAGAGCAGGGAGATGAGTGCTCCCTTCCAACCTGACTCCTCCTCTGATTCTGTGAAGCAAAAAACCTTGTTGCACCTTCTCAGGGGATGTCAGAAACAGGCAAGAAAGGGCTGACACACTCCCAGGTCAGCAGAGAGCCGCAGAAGTTTCTGCTTGGAAAATATTTTCTGTACTGAGGTACAGGGTGTCCCTGCTCTCCTGCCTGGACCACAGCCATCGCAGTGACACCCCCTGGCTGAACCAAGCTCTGCACAGCCTGACATCTTCCTCCACACCTAGACTCTTCCAAGAAAAATCTTCGAGTAAAACTCATCCCAGAGCCTATAGAAGGAAAGACTGGGGCTGCTTGAAGGTGAGGAGCCAGCCATGGCACTTGGCTGTCTTAGAGACATGATGATAAGGCATCCCTGTGAATGTGCTCCAAGGAGATTATCTCCCTCCCCTGCCCAAAGAGAACACAAGAGTGAGAGGAAAAAACTCACTGGACAATGAAATTCCTAAATCCTCATCCCATGAGAAGAATTAATGTAGCTCTTTCCCGGCACCAATCCCAGGAGCTTCCCAGTAGGAAATCCTGTTGTACCTCACACACTAGCAAGGGTGTCTCAGTGACATGTCTCAGTGAGCTCTCTTCCCAGAGTGAGCACTGCCCCTGCCATGCAGGAGCTGGGATTTCACACACCCAATTCTTCACCGAGGCGTGGAACAAGGGAGCCACCATTTTGCTGCAGTCCCACAGCAGGAATAAAATGGTGGCATAGATGAAAACTGCCAGATCAAACACAATCCACTTGCCTGTCACCACCTGCAGCTCTTCTCCGCCTTACATGTAACACTGAATTTTTAATCAGGTTAATATTTGATTTCTGTGTGCTTAAACAAACACACACACAAAAAAAAAAAAAAAAAATCACAAAAAGGCTCACAACCTCACAAAAATAATATAATGCCATAACAGATGATTAAGGTTGCAGCCACCAAGTACCAAGATGAAAACTTTGGATGTCAGAATTTACATTTCCCATTTCCCCCACAAAATGGCAAGTCTGCAGTTCTGCTGTTTTTTCACAAGTGGCTCACCCAAAGCCACCAAGAACAGGTAGCTTGGCACATGTTCAACATAAAAAGGCTCAATATATTTTCTAGTATCTTTTGGGAAATGTTACAGTGGCAGAGAGAGTCAGAAGTGTTCAATTAGCTACCATTAAATCGCTCCCTCCCCATGTTACACCAAACTGCTGCTTAAATACTTTTTGCATGTTGTTTCTGGAGAATGAAAGGAAAGTAGGCTGGCATGGGGTTTCCAGGGAGGACAGTTACTGCTAATCAGGCAGAAGAGAATTTGCTTTTTTTTTTGTTTGTTATTTGCACATATCTTCTGCTCACACACAGAGTAAGATGAACACTAAGCTACCATAAAGTCACACCTAGGCTTAGAAGTGCTTTTTCATTGCTTGATCTCCCAGGCTACAAAAGTCCAGTCTTGTGAAAGAGCAGGTGTTGCCACTATAAAATAGTCCAAGTTTGGCCAAGATGGTGTCTCTACAGTGCTAAATAGGGAAGCTGTTTCTGATGTACTGCATCCCTGCTTTTCACTTTTTTGACACACAGAAATGCCAAATAAAACAGCAGATTTGAACAGCTCATGCCCGGGGAAGAGACTGGCTTGCAGATACTCTCCACAGCTTGTAAGAGTAGGGCAGACTCCAACAGTAAAGCGCATTGGCACAGAAAAATTTAAAGAAACTAATGGAATTTTGGTTTTAGCATTAATCAATCAATGCTAAGGGAAAATCCACAGTAGAGGTGATCAGCTGCCGGATGCCAGGATGGACAACCTGTAACTGCATCTGCATCTGCATCTGCAGCAGAGGCTGTGAAGATCTGGGTCCAGCAGGGTCTCCCCTAGGCTGGGCTTACACAACCACACTGATTGGGATATCCACACTAGCACAAAACCCCTCTTTTCTTTCTACCTGTTGCTGCCTTTGGTTCCCCCAAATTTTTGCTATGCATCTTTTACATCATTTCTTTAACATGCCTACATTGGACTACCAGAGTCCTGGCTCAAGCTTCCTGACCCAGCCTTCCTTAAGGATTTCAGGGGAAGAAAAGAAAAAAACAAGCTCAAACAAACAAAAGCTCTGGCACCAAGCAATCCTTCTGAAGGAAACATCACACAGTTGGGTTGTTGTCCCAAAATCCTTACCTCTCACCCCAGGGATACGCATAATGCTTTTGGGAGCAAGTGAGAGCTGAAAGAGACACAGCAGTCATTCAGGAGCAGGAAAACTTGTCCCATCCTGCAGACACCTGGACTTACTTCCATTTTATTATTCATTTTAGTCTAGAACTTTCACATGTATCTACCTGCAAAGTCTGGGGGAAAGATATGTTTGAAGGAGAAGGCAACAGTGGAGAGGAGTGGAGAGTGTCCCAGGAAGAGACTATCAGTGATTAGATATCACCCACAAGTGAAATCAACTGCTCATCCTCAGCTTCTGTTTCCAAATTGGGTGAAAACATGGGGAAAGAATGCTATTTGTTAATGTTTTTCACAAAAAAATATTAGAAATAATGGGCTTGAGCATTCAGCTTAGTAAATAGAATATTTATTTAATCAAAAGAGCCCAAAGTGTCAATCTATCCTTATATTAGATGTAAGATGGGATCATTAAAATTCTGGTGTATATTGAGCAACACCAGGAAATGCCCATCATCGGGCAGCAGAAATTTCTACCACCCCCTGGGAGAGCAATTGGACAGGCAAAACTCAGCATCAAAACTCAGTAGCAAAAATCCCCACCCTTCTGATTTCAGAAAGAGAAGGATTAGCACCCAAGTTATTAAATTAATAGCAACCATGAGGGAAAATATTGAATGTTTTGACTTGGCTTGCTGTGTTTTTCTAAGAAAGCTGCAAAAGGAAATTTGTCAGGGGTAACAGTTTATGTTGCTCCTAGAGGCAGCCATCTGGGATGGTGAGATTAGTATTTTAGATTTCTGTTATCTGAAACTCCACTGGCAGGCTTTGCAAAAAGGTGTTTATAAATTCTGTAGTGCAGTTTAAGTAAAACTATTTAATCTAGGGACTAAGAAATATGTGTAATTACCGTAGGTGGATAATACTTTTTCATGGCCATTCACCAAAATTAGTTTAGCAGATATTATTCCTAAGAGGTATAATTAAAATCAACATTAAATCCAGAACACAGTGAAAATAAAACATTAGGAGATAATGTCTTTAAAATTACTAGTCCTCTGCACTGCAGTACAAGCATAATCACTCTCTGGCTTGCAGTGTTTGTTTTCCCCGTACAGGGATGCTTTGAACTCCCAGGCTTCCCAGCCGAGCTGTTACTTTGCAGCCCATTGTAAGAAGCAGATATTTAATGGCTCTCCATAATAAACTCCTTCTCTAAATAGCAAATGAGAGAACTTCACTGAATGCAGGGTTTTGACCACATTTGGTCTCTGCATTACTGCCTAAGCTTCCACTGAAAGCAGACTGGAAGCCTCCGTGGATTTTGAGGTAGGTTCAGATCTGGACCCATGTACCTGTCATTAACTCCTGCCCTGGAAAAATGTCCAGGGATGAAAATGGAGCTTGTGCCAGGTTTTTTTCCCTCCTGCTTAATGTTCAATCCAGTATTGAATAGCAGAAGCATTTTGGAGCCAGGTACTTGTACCAGATGTTTAATCCTGTTCTCTGCTCCTACAGAAGACATAACCTGATGTTAGATGCCAATTCTCATTATAAATATCTGGCCTTCCTTGTTAATGAAAGACTTTGTTTTCTTTTTGCAAATGTTATTAAGCAAAGAACAAACTGATTGTCTAAATTGATTAAGTAGATTCATTCCAGTGAAAAATTTATTATTTGCCTAGTTCATTTCATCAAATCAATTCAGAGAAAAAAGGCTCCATGAATTAAACTAATCATAAATATATATTTTAAAAGCCAGTCGTTTCTGGCAGGATACAGTTAGTGCAGTCAATCACTGAGACAATAACTGAATTTTAAAGTAGCATCTTGCATTGCTTCTTAGAAGCTTCTTTGTTTTCTCTTTCAGAAAATTGGTGTTTTGGGGACAAATTCTTCCCCTATTTAGTCCCATACATTCTGAATAAGCTTCTGTGGGTGCTCAGGAGTCATTCTTGGGGAAAAACTCAAAATATTTAGCTGGCATTTGCTATAAAACAACAATCATACACTAATTGGAAAGCTAACTGTGACAGGTTAATAAGAATTTCTGATTGCTTCAGTCCAAACTCTTGAAAAACACCTATTTATAAAAATAAAATGTCATTAATTTATTAGGCTGAACACACACATTCATAAGGCTCACTCTCATCACAGTCAGAGAAATTTCCTGTATAATTTTTTGCAGGACACAGATGGACAATCAAGCCCAGAATGCTAATATTCAATTCAGTTAAAAAGAAAGATCAACCACTACATTTGTATTTCTCCAGCAAATTATAGGCAAGCTTTAGGCTTTTTGTGAATAGACATGAGTACACAGACAGACATGTGTTTTATAGATTTTTTTTCCTACAAATGTAGCTTTGAAATCAACATTCAAGGAGAATTTTTTGTTAATCATGTAGATCTCCGTGAAGATGTTTGTCACAGAGGGCTCCCTAAAAGCACACAGGTCTCCCTTAACAGATGATCTAATAAAAATAATTCTCTAACTTTTTCTTCTTTATATCCTGTGAGCTCAGAGGTGCAGCAGCAACATCACTGCCAGGATGCCCCCTCAGTGTGGCCATAACTCTCACACCATTGCAAGAGTTAAACAAAGATGTTGTGAGCACATGGTGTGTGGTACAGCCTGGAGACACCTCTGCCACATTTCTTTCTTGGTCTCAGGTTAACAGTTCAAATATTTTCCTACCAGATGCTTATATTCAGTCCCACAGCTTTTTAATGATGCCAGTTTCAAGTAACTCTAAATTTACCTGTCTGTTGCTGAACTTTATGAGAACAGTTTTTGGCTGCACTCACGGTTCAGCACCTAGGCACAGGTACACCAACAAGCACTCTATAATTACTCTGTAACACAGCTCATTGGTCTCCCCTTCCTTTTTCAGTAACTTCTCTCTAAAAAGAAGGGGAAATACTGCCTCTGCTTGTTGTGCCCACTGAGGGCTGAATTTGTGGAGCAGACATTTGGTGGTGCATCTGATGCCTTGGTAGCTCTGTGTTTCTTCTCACTCAGGGATGCCAGATGTTGGGGGCTTTCCCCAACATTCAGGTGGTTTCAGGGTCCTTTGCTCCCCTGCAAAGCTCCGAGCCAAGCCGAAGGAAGAGACGGAGTTCTCAGGTTTAGATTTTTCAGTGTTGCATACTTCGTTTATTTTTTCTTATCTTACAATTTTCTCGGAGTCCGACAAGATGCTCGCAGCTGCATGGATTCCTCACGTCTCCCCCCGAGCTGGGTTGTCCTTATCTTTTATACTAATTACTACGTATTTCTTGTTTACTATTTCTTACCAATGTCTATCACTATTACTAAAAAGGTCATATTTACTTTGACCCAGTCCTCACTAACTACTTTGTGCCACGTCAATACAGCAATGGAGTGAGGGAAGGAGAAGGAGAAGAAGAAGGAGACAACACCCCAGATTCTCCATCTTGTCCCCATTCACTTCAATGCTAGGAACCTAAAACTACTATTTTCTCACCCTGTGATAAGCTAAACTACTATTTTTTTCACATTCTTGTGGCCTGTAAACCTTCTCTCAGTGCAGGAAGTTTTTCCCATGGACTGAAATCAAAGCCAGTATCTCTCTGAGCTCTGGGCTGGGGTCCCAGACCCCCCTGCCCAGGTCTCTGAGCCTCCAGGGCAACCAAAGGAATGCCCTGGACTCCAACAGCTGTGCTTGCAGTCAAGTAGAATTTGGAGTCTTAAACAAAAGATTTATAACAGCACAGAGAGCAAATGCCATAAGCACTGGGGCATGAGCAATAATTTAAAAGCATTCAGCACAGGCAATAGCAGCAAAACTCAGAAATCTCACAGCTAAGAAGGAGAAATAAATCTCATATACAGAATAGCATTGCAAAAATAATTTACCACTTCGGAAAAGATGGTACCAGCAGGCCTAAGGATGTCACCCCTCCCCTTCCTGCCCAAGGAGAGGTCCTCCATCCCCATCACACCAAGGTGAGTATTCCAGGTGCTGCCAGCCCTAGGGAGGTTCAGAGAAAGGAATGATTCCCACGGTGGCCTCACACGGAGCCCTCAGGCCCTGTCCCCCCTAGCTGCAGGAGGACCTCTCACCTCTGAGGTTGTGTCTCCACCAAGCAGAGCTGCAAAAAGCAGTGAAGAAGGGCTGAAGCTGCCTAGATAAACCATAACCCATCTGGTTCACTGCAGGATTTCCTGCCAGCATGCCAGGATGATGGTGAAGATGCCAGTCCCAGCAGCATGCCCTGGTGCCCCCCAAGCTCCCTACACCGAGGGGTACGGGACCCTGCCAGCATCACCCACTGGTGTGCTTTCCATTGAGGCATTCACAAGCCTGTTCTCTTGATAAACAAATGTTTTGATTACAGACTTTGACAAGCAAGGAAACAATGAGAGCTGAGAAAACAAACCAACCAACCAACCAACCAACCAAACAAACAAACAAACATTCCCAGTAACAGAAGTTTCCTCCAAAACCGTTGCTGCTACATCGTGCTAAATGCCCTTGGTGCACTTACAGTGTACTTACACTGTCACTTTCAAGTGTTTTCCCCATCTTGGGCTGAGCCGGGGTCTATGCTGACTGCTTAATGTACCTGGTGCTTTGCTGTAGGCTTGCTGTGCCAAGGGATTGGCACTGGAGTGCAGTGATAGATGCGCCTGGGAAGCTGCCCTTGGCAAGATGCAGGGAGCAGAGCACAGCCACAGTGGCCATTGAGGCTCCCACTGGCTCCACATCCCAGCTTTCCAGGAGGTATCACAGCAGTGACCAGAGATCATGCCACCTCATCACCCCTTTATTATATCTTCTTGCACGGCATCCCCCTGGGTTCAAGGGATCCAGAGAAAATCAAGCCTCAGTCCATTATTGTTATTATTAATTTTTTTAATGTTTCAAGTATTTAAGCCATTCCCACAATGTTGCACAGCCTGACTCGTGGTTCCAAGGGCAATAGTACTAAGTCCTCGGCTCAGCACAACTACTGAAGTGCAATGCCTCGAGTTTATGGGTTCAGAGTTAGCAGAACAGGGACAGATCAGCAAGTGAGAAGTGAGAGCCTCATCTGCTTCTGAAACCAGACTGAAAAATCCCATGGCAAGAGGTACCAAAGAGACAATTCCAGACTTAAGGGACTGTTCATTGGAAGTGACAAAGTCAGAGGTATATGCCATTTCCTACAGCAATACTGAAACAGAGGGAGACAAACAGCAGTCCCACACCTCTCTGGGCTCCCTGGGACTCTGGACAGTGTCCCACAACACATCAGTCCATCAGACCTGCTCCATGAAAGGCAACATGATGGGAGGATTCACTCACAGGCTGCAGCTCACCATTTCCACTGCCAGAATGGCTGCTGCCAGGAGATGCTGAGGGTCCATAACAGGTATTTGTGCTCCATTACTTCAAAGTCAAATCTGGTCTCAGTGGAGGAAAAGCAGATTTATTTGGGAATGTTTAAGTTACTGCCTTACCAATTACCCAGTGACATCCATGCTCAGCTACTTACTTCTCAGAGTGTAAAAAATCTGACTAGGTCATTTAATTTAAAAACCTGTGTATTCACCATTCTGATTCTTTTTAGTATTCCAAGGAATAGGAAACCTCTCAGACACACTTGTCAGCTAAGCCAGCCTCCCCTTCCTTGTGGCACCAAGAACCAGGGCATTTTTCTGGAAAGTGGGAGGGATGGGACCCCTGGCAAGCAACACTCAGGTGTGCTGGGAGCTGTATACAGGGCAGAGACAAAAAGCCAAGGTGCCAGGAAAGAGCTCTGCCAGCTCCCACTGCACTACTGACAAAGCTGCTGCCAGCTGGTAAGTAACATAAATTGAAACTGACAGAGAAATGTGACAAATTCATTATTAATAGCACAACTATTTTTTAATACATAGAAGGCTGTACTAGATTAATAAAAACAGGCTTTTATATTCCTTTCTGACAGCAGTGACGATGTGTGATCTCCAGAAAAATCGAGTGCTACTGATACTGGCTGTGGCTCTGGCTGGTATCCGGATGCTGCAGCCAATTCAGCAGGGACAGGATTTCTCTCCAGGACACTGCAACTCCTGCACACTCCTGAAGGTCACGCAGGTTGACTCTGTGGCAGGCTGAAACACTCACACAAAAGGTCAGCATGCTGTGGAAACCTGCACACAGCTCCTCCTCAGGGAGCGCAAACCTTTTGGTGTTCATTAGAATCTGCCTTGTTTTATCTCAGCCTATGGTGGGTTTTAAGGGAGATTTATTTTTTAAATAAAGAGCAACCCGTGGGGTGTATCAGAAACTCGCTCACTCCAGCCCACCACTCTGCAAGTGAAAACTACAGTAGCACAGGTGGATTTCTGTTTCTCTCTCTCCACCTACCACACACAAATGCTTATCTGCACATCCACAAACTTTCAACCCACCTATATCTCAGTCCATATATGTATACATACATTGATAAACATATATAGTTTTATTCTTACTATGGGAATGTTTACCTCAGGTAAACATTGAACTTGAAACCAAGTGGTGTGTAACATAAATACTTCATTTAACATCCCATTAGCATTTATTCCTCCTGTTTTTGTTTTTGTTTTTGTTTGGGTTTTGTTGTTGTTGTTGTTTGTTTTTGTTTTGGTAGGTTTTTTTTTTTTTTTTTAACTTGTTTTCTTCAGAGGAAAGAAAACAGTGTCAGGGAAAACTATTTCAAACAAGTCTCAAAAAAGAGGAATGTAGGAAAAATGCATTCACTTACTCCTATTGTTTCCGCCTTTAAATCTAAGTGTAGCTGCACTGTACAACTTACAAATGACCCTACACAGTGTCAGAGGAAAATAGCTCAGTTCTTCTGGAGAGGGAAAAAAAAAAAAAAAAAACCAAAAAACAAAAAAACAAACAAACAAAAAAAAAACCTGATAAAGGGCTGCTTTTTTTTCAGCCTCCTTAGCATTTTCCGCCGCTCTCTTTCATTTACCAGAGGCAGGTTCCATCACCCCTTGCTGCTTTCCTCGCAGCCAGTACTAAAGGTCTTGGCATCCCCTGGCTGACTTGCAGCATCCCCGCACGGCATCCTGGCACTCCCGGGCTGGGAGGACGGGACAGCTTCCTGTCAACCTCGGTCCAGACACACGGCCACAGCCGGGAGCTCCCCGGGAAAAAGCCAGGGCAGGGAAAGTGTCTCTTGGAAAAACAGATGTGACACGGAGTTGCAGCAAACACTGCCCAGCCATGCAAACGCTGCGGTGCAAAGCCGACCCGCACGCCCCGGTCCCCGCTCCGAGGGGGGAACCACCCGGCCTGGGATGCGCTCGGCCGAGCGTGGCGGCTCCCGAGAGCAATCAGAGCCTTCCCAGGAGGGAGAAGAGCAATAAAGCATGTGGCAAGCTGTCACTGTGGGGGAAAAGGGGCAACTATGGCTCCTGTGGGAATTACAGTTCGTAGGATTCGGCACCCGGCAAAGCTGCTGCCCGGCGAGCGCTGGGAATGCGAGGGCAGAAGCTGTGGTGGGACTGAGACACCGATGCGCCTTGTCTGTCACCTGCTGTCCCACTCCACCGAATTCCCGAATGGGCGGGAATGTTCCTGCGGCAGGGAGCCCATGGGGGAGCTTCCGCAGTCCTCGTGGGGATGTGCTCGGAGACAGGAAAGGTCAGTTCCCAGACCCTGCTCTGAGCCACCAGCTCCGTATGTCCAAAGGAAAAGTTCCCACAGAAACGTCTCCCCTGACTGTTGAACGTAACACAAAACAAGAAACATTTCAGGTTGGGATGAAAACACAAGGGACTCCTACATGCCCATGGAGGTGCAAGTCTTTTTCCCTGGCTCCTGCGACGCGGGTGCTAGCGCCTCCGGGAAAGCAGCTCAGCGTGGCCCAAGGCACCCCGGAAGATGGTACTGCAGTTCCAGTTTGCCTCAACACCACACCGTCCGTGTGCTCTCCAAGCTAGAGGGGCACTGGCCGCCCGGACTGTCCCGCAGGCCGCAGCAGGCGCGGCTGTGCCCAGGCCGGGGGACCGCGCACACATCCCGGGAGCGGACAGCAGCCGCGCCGCACTGCCGGGGCAGGGACAGAGGAGCCTCCTTGGTCCGAGCAGCTGAACTAAGGGCCGGGAGGCGATGGCAGCCGCGTTGGGCTCCTTTGAGCCGGAGGCAGCCGCCGCTATCACCACACAAAAGCGATGCCGAGCAGCCGAGCAGGACAAAAGAGGTGGGGGGCAGCCAGAGAAACGGAGGGTGGAGTGACACAAGAATGGGAGAGGAGCTGCGCGGACAAGGAGGGGAGGGAGACGCGCACATACACAAAAATCAGAGAAAGGGAACGACAAGGGGATAACAAGGGGGGAAGAGACCACATGGGGGAGGGCGTTCCTCACCTGGTCTGCTCCCTCCACCCTGCTCCTCTCACTCTTTGCCTGCCCTGTGCTAGGACGCCAGAGCAGAGTATCAGAGCTTTGGGTTGAATCCAAGAGGATTTTCCTTTTGCCCAGGTTTTACATTGCTATTGGGGAGGCTGTGATCAGCAGATCTGTAAAGTGACTTGGGTGAGTTTCTCACCAACAGCCATATTCCTCATTCCTCCTATTCCAAAAAATGCACCTTGGATGATGCCACAGTCACCAGCATCGGCCTGCAAAACCAGAAGCTAGTCCTAGCCAATGCCAGATTAGGGACAGGATTAGCTCAGCCTAGGTAAACAAGCTCCCTCTCTAATGACTGCTCTTGAACTCAGGGAACATAAGATGCTGATGGCTCACCCAGTCTCACTCCTCTCCTTTACAAGCACCCACCAAACCTGGGAGTCCCAGGGGCACTTCCCTCCTTCCTGCAGCCAAGCAGCCCCAGCAGCCTCACCAGTAATTTAGGGACAGGGTGGCAGAATAACAATAAAACTCAGAAGAAGAGAACAGTCCACATTAGAAGATACTGTAGAGCTGAAACACTCATCAGCTTTTGTTTCCTGATAAGCCCTCTATAAATGACAGAGTAAATGACAGAATAAATGTAAAGCTCCCATCGTTCTCAAGGATATTTGAAAAGCTCTCATGTTTCCTGTGTTTCATAAAACAAGAAAGTCAGAAATGGAAAACACATTTTAAAAGTATGAACTTGCAGGGAATTCAATAAAAATGCATTTTTCTGGCTGAAAAAGTATCTTTATCTTCAGGAATGAAAACTAACACTGGTGGCTAACATGTCTCAGCCTGGCAGCTCCAGCAGCTTCACCTTTGAGCTCTGGTGCCCCTCACACAGCACAGCAGACAGCACTTCTCCCATCTCCCTCCCCAATTCAATCTTCTTTTCAAGACTACCTCTCTTCTGTTAATTTTCAAGACTGTATTATTTTTATTAGGATTTTTGTAGTTTTATATCTTTCCTTCTCCAGACTACCAACTCTATGGTGTTCAGCTGCTAAAATAAAAAAAATATTACCACTTTTCTCTCTAAAGACTCTGCCACACTTTTGGCCACATTTGTGCTGGTTACCAAAACCACCACGAGAGCTGATGTCACAGAAAGGCCCATTTCTAATCTCTATGCTCTGGTTGCTGCAGCACATGGTTCTTCAATGTACATGGTGCAAACGTGATCCAGAACTGGACTGGTCCTCCTTGGGCTACAGTTCTCCAGAGCAAACAAAATATCTGAAATGAACAAAACCTGGCTGAAAGTAACTGGAAGTGAATGCTGACCTCTCCAACTCTCCTTGTTTGAGCCTCCCCATGCCTGTGAGGAGAAGTTTGATGAAAACAGAGAGAATGGGGAAAGAGAGAAAAAAAAGCAAGAAAATTTCTTGGAATGATCAGAAATTACTCACACGCATGTTCATAGCCTAAAACAAAGGTCATGGATCAGTTAGACCTTGACTTCAGCTACAGTTTGATTGGAATAAGGACTTCATTTTCAAACACTAACTTGCATATTGTTATTTGTTTTGTAAAGCTTGGGCCAATGTCATCTCTGGCTTCTCAATAGGGCTAGAGCAGAGAATTTATGGGTGCAGGCATTAAAATGTTCACAACGCCTTAAAAAATGTTTTGTTTTGTTTTAAAAAACTCTAATATAGTTGTTAGGTTTCAAATGTGCAAAGTGTTAACCTCCCCACAAAAGTGACTTTTTGATCAGCACCAGTATTGAGACTAATTCAGTTCATATGCATTGAGATAGGTCTGGGAGACAAAATATTTTAGAAAACTGTTGCCCAGGATCTTTTACAATTTCTATTTTCTTCTCTAACAGAATTAGGTCTAACCCAAGGATGAGCTGCAAAACATCAGGCAGAAACCAGCAACAGGAAAAGAGGGAGAGAGCCAAGCATCCTACCTGCCACTACACACGTTCATGTGTGGGGGCAACACATTTCAGGTGATGGGAAATCCTTCCACGAGCACAGATAACTCTCCAAATAGGCTCTGTAGTTTGAATATTAGATTTTTATACCTGCTTTCTGACTTCCAAAACTGAGCATGACCGGAACATTACCAATACGTAATTTGGGAGTTATCATACACGATGTGCTTTGAAATAGGAAAGAAGTCTCAGTTCATTTGGATATAAGAATTGATGAGGGAAAGGATAGATGGGTTGGATTCTGAGAAAGCAGTAGGGGTATGGTAAATGTTGCCTCTGGGCTAGTGCCAGAATCTTTCTCCTCTTTCACATTCTTTATCCATTCAGGATAACCTGGAACACACCAAATGGGTTTTCCCATGCAGAGGCCTCTGGGAAGCAGTTTAGATACATGATTTCAGATGCAAAACCATCTTCCCAGCCCAGGCCATCACACAGGAGCCAAGTCCTGAGCAGAGTGGAGACATCTCAGTCTTCAAATCTTTCCCAAACTCTGTCAGGATACCTCGAGTCTCTGCGATCCAACCAAACATATGTCACGCTTCCTCAAGTTAATAATAGATGTCCCAGGAAAGACAGCTCTTGAGGTCAGGGAATTTTTTTTCCCCTTCTTTTCTCTATTTTCCTGTTGTCTTTTCAATTCTCCTTTGGAAGGGGGTGGGGGAGTCCAAGTGCAGCTCCCGAGCCGCCTGTTTGGCCACCTCTCACCCACCTCCCCAGCCAGCAGCCCAGAGCCCCGTGGCTTCCAGCGCTGTGTTTGTCTTACACAAGCGTCCCCTCAATGAGGAAAAATAAACAGAAGAAGCAAACATGACTCTTCTTAGCACAAAGCCTCCCCACCTCCTTCTTGCCTTTATTATTATTATTATTATTATTATTTTTCCTCCTCCTCTGGCGACATAAAAAAGAGGCTGCGTCTGCCCCTGTTGAATGTAAATGCCTTTGAAGTGGAACTAATCATTTCAAGGATAGTTTGCGTTGTCCTAACAACGCAGCTGAATTGCAAAGCCCCTCTTTTTGTTGAAGGTATGTTTTCTTTCTTTCAGCCCAACCTGATGATGATATACTGCTTTCACGCTCTGTCCTCCCGCATCGTAAATCTCCGCCGCCGCCTCCCCCCGGCCCGAACTCCCCCACGCCAGCGGGGGACCGGCTGCGGCTTCCCCTCGGGCAGGGCCGGGCGAGACCGGGAGGAGCCCCGGCCGCGCCGCGGAACCGCACCCCGCGAAGGGGGGGAAAGCAAGTGGCCGGGAAGAGCGGGAGGCACGGCAGCTGGCCCTGAACCCCTCTCCGTGCACGCCTATCCCTCCCGGGCACCTTTCCGTTCATCACCTTCTGGGTACCCTCTATCCGCCCCCGACCAGCATCTTGCATCCCCAGCGATGCACCCCTCCCGGCACCCCTCATCCCCCTTGGTGTACCTCTCCGGGCGCCCCTCCACATTACAGGCACCCTTCACCCTCCCACACAGTATCTCTCAATACCTCTCTAGGCACCCCTCTATCCATCACCCTCTGGGTACCCTTCATCTTGCCCTCGAGGAACGCGTTATCCCCACCCCCCTTGTGCATTACTTCAGACTCTCCTCCCTCCATCCCACCTCTGGCAATCCCAGGCTTCCCCACATCACCTTGGGTACCTGCATCTATCAGGTGTCACCCATCACCTGGAGGTGCACTCCTTCAGGCACCCCTCCATCCACATCCCTTCGGACACCCTTCATCCTCCTCCCATCCTGCACCCCCCGCGCTGCACCCTTCCTCCATCCCCGTCTGAACATCCATCCCCGTCTGAACATTCATCCTCGCCCTCCAGACATCCTGCATTCCGGTCCGGGCATCCCTTCCCTGACCCTCCAGGCACCCCCGGCCTGCCGCCTGGACCGCAGCTCCCGTTAATGCCATTAGTGACAGAGGTCGGGTTTCAATCGGGGCTCGGTGACACGACGGAGCTGCAGCGGGTGCCTCGGAAATTCAGGTCAAGAGGTGCGGGCTCGGCTTTCACGGTCAAGGCTAACGGGAGGCAACATCGGAAATGCCCCACTGGATGGACAGACAGACAGACAGAAGCACCATAGGCAGTCAGCAGGCAGACTGCCCAGACCCCTGCCCAGATCACAGCTTTTCTGAACCCCTCCTCTCCACAGCTGTTCTGGGCTTGGATACTTTGCCCAACAGGTCCCATTGCTGGCCAGGCTCTCTGTGGTGGGGCAAGTTCTGGGTTAATTTCCCCCCAGCAAACACTGCAATTTGACAGTTTTTTTTTTTTTTTTTAAACACAGAAACATATTTTATTTACTGCCTCCTATAAATTATTTACTACCAGGGCTGAGGTAATTCCATTAAAGCCGCATGGTCTGTGTATACAAAATAGTTATCTGGGGACTCCTTTTGCCATCAAAAAGCCACACAGTTGCCAGAAAGCAGGGAAAGATGGGGGCAAGAGGAGCTGACTTACTGGAGAAATGGGCCTCAGGAAGCAGCACAGGAATGGAAAGGAAAGAAATGGCTTTGCCCCCTCGGTTATGAGACCCTACAAGCACAGAAATAGCCACCTTCCAGCAGTAACTGGCAACAGGGCTGGGACCAGCCCAGGCTCGTCCCTTCATTCTGCTGACCTGCACCAAAGATGGTACAGGAGGTGGCAACACTGGCAACCAAAGCCACCACAGGATGTGCCTGTGCTTTCCAAGATGTGCCTGATTCCCTGGGAGAGCAGCAAGGTACCAGCAGCATTGCTCTTCATGATGTCCCCCTGAGAAACCTTGTCCCCACAGGTGCCCTTCTGCAGAGCTACACTGGGATATCAAACGGCACTGTGTCCCTCAGCATGGGCTGGTGAGGAGGCCTGGAGGTAGTTCCAAGCTTTCCCCCCACCAGTGTTCCCTGTGGATGCAGCCCTCCCCTCTCCATCTGCCCATGCGACACACAAGCCCAGAGGCTCAGCAACTTCAGTGCTCCCACAGAGCACCGCTGGTGGAGACAGGTTCCACAGCCTATGCTCATCCCTGCAGGCCCTCTGCAACAGGAGCAGCCTTCAACAACCTCTCAGGAGCTCAGCTCAGAGAAGATAAACACCAAAACCCATGTATGCTCCCCAGGAGGGAGAGAGAAGCAAAACAGCGAGATAAACAGGAATTATAGGTGAACATCAAGAAACTGTTTTCCCTCAGAAAGTGGTACATTAACAATCATTCTGTCTACAAGCATCTTCTTAGATGAAATTCACAGATATTCCTGTTTTAAAGGGGAAGGCATCAAGATGAATGAGTCCGTCTCTCTCCCTCTAATATATTTTGCCACCTCTTGCAGGCGTGTTTGCTAGAGAAGCAGTAGAGTACTTGCTCTTGCAGCTCTAAATACTCAAAACACAAGTCCAAGAAAATCAAGGTGTAAAGCAGCTGGAAAGCAAACTGCCAACTCCAAACAGCCAGGGCTGTCTCTGGCTGAAATATGACATTTGTACAGTACTGATTTTTTATATTTACACAAATTACACAAACAACTCAATCACACACAGGTACCTTTCTTGAATCTGAAGTTCTCTGCATTCCCTGTCTGTTACCTTCTAACCATGAAACCTCTCAATCCCTTCAAGGGAATGCAGGGCCTGTGAAGAAAGGAGTAGAAATTGCAGCTTACTATTTCACCATCAGGGAAATGTAAAAATGTTTCTAATTAGTGAACTTGAATATTTTAGATTGGTTGTGGTTCCTTCAATGCTCCTCATAGTGTTGGCCTTGGGACAGCTCTGCTGAGATGGAAAAAAAGGAGTTACTTCCCTCTTGCATGGATTCGGTCACACTTCGTTGGCATTTTCCTGCCCAAATAGACTTTGCTCAAGAACATTAATACATTCTTCATGCAGTACTTCATGTGTAAAGCATGGCAAGCCTGTTTCAGTATATATTAAACCAAGGTGTTGCTGATTAGTGTAGATACACCAGCTTCTGGGAGGCCAAAACCTGAGCACAGGGGCAGACAGGCAGGAGAGGTCCTGTTACAGCAGGGGAGGGTTGTGATTTCTCTGGGCTTCACAGCGGCCTCGGAGCAGCTGAGCAGCAGATGTTCCAGCATTTCACCTTGGCAGGCAGACACACCCCAGCCATAAGTGCTTCTTGGCTGCATGTCTCATCTCCCAGGACTTCTCAGTGCTTTTAAAAGTCAGATTTAATAGCACTATTTGTAGAGCAGACACAGAACAGGCAGTCTTCCCTTATCAGCTCCTCCAGCTCCTCTCAAATATGAATCCCCACACTCAAGGCTGAGATTTTCCCTCTAGGAGAACAGCCCATGGAAGCAGACTCCATCATCACCCATCTGCAGCAGCCACTGCCTGATGTACACGAGACACCAGGGAGGATGGGGGGTTCAGGTCTCCTGACACATAAGCTAAGCCTGGAAACCACACAGCTCTTTCTGAAGAATGCATAGTTCTTTAAAAACAACTTTTTGTTTCTCCAAGTCACATTTTTGACCCCAAAAGTGGAGATTCTAATACATGGCCCAGAACTTTATGGTAACCCAACAAACCTCAGAGATTGTCAATGTCACAGAAGCATAGAACGGGTTGGAAGCAACCTTAAGGATCACCTAGTTCCAACCCCCTGCTGTCAGGGGCAGGAACACCTTTCTCAAGACCAGGCTGCTCCAAGCCCCATCCAACCTGGCTTTGAACACTTCCAGGGATGGGGCAGCCACACTGCTGTGGGCAACCTACTCCAACAGAGCCAAGGAACAGGTTCCCTGCTGTCTATCAGCAGATGTGATGCCATAGGCTGCAGGGACACTGGTGCTGCTCGGACTAGCACCAGATCAAGTCTCAACCTTCCAAAAACAATAAACTCAAACAGCAGTTACTCAATATACCTCTGCTTTCATTTCAAAGAAACTTAATTTTTGAACCTATTTTGAGTTCTTTAACTACACTAACATTAGTAACCATGGAAATTTTTTATGACGACTGGCAAAACCCACTGCTTTTTTAATTTACTGTCCTACCCAGCTGCTAAGCCAGTACTTTACGACAAAAAAAAAAAAAAAAAAAAAAAAAAAAAAAAAAAAAATCAGGAGTTGCCCAAAATATTTGAATAATTTTATTCCCCTCTACATCTGGAAAAAACAACCACTTTTATCATACAAAATGGTGATGTGAAATATGCATATTTTTCACTACATGTGCTTTGTTTTCTCTCTTTCCATATCACCTTTTCCTAAACTATCCTGCTGGAAGATTGAAATTCTCACTCAGCCCTTCATTCACTCTTCGTTTACTGAGCTAAGACAGAACACAGCAGGCAATGTCAAAAAAAAAAAAAAAAAAAAAAAAAAAAAAAAAAAAAACAAAAATCCACCCCCCAAAAAGGAGAAAGCCTCAACTTGAAGTGTCCTGGCGTCCTGGGATAAATTTTAAAAGGTTTGTAAGACAAAAGAGTGCCAACAGCATGTAGCATGAGAAAGGCTTAATGTTCAAAGAAACACCCTTCAAATTAATACATCTGATGGAGCTGCAAAGCCTCTTTAGTAGCAGCCTGCCCTGCATTAACAATTTTGGCCAGCCTGGTGCCTCTGAGATTCCACTGAGCAAGTGTTTCAGATATGTTTTCTTTATGATGCTGCAGACTGTCAATCTTCTATCAATCGTCACATAGCATCAAGAATAGATGCTCTTAAGAAAATATCTTGTGAATACCCATAAGTAAAACTAAGAACAAATAAGCCTAATTTAAAACAAAAAGGAGGAGATTTGATTAATTTGATTATTCTCTCTTCCTCCCTTTGCCCCCACCACTCCCTCCTCCCTGCATTAAAATATGGCAGGATTCGGACCAGTGATAGTGATCCAGGACACAACCTCCACTGGGCATATGAGACTGTGAAATAACATTGCAGCAAGATATGAAGATATGCCTGGGGGTTTTACTTCTGAAAACATTAACTAGATCTCAGACCTTAAAGGGCGCTGTTCTTCCTCCCATCGGAATAGGTGCTGAGTCAAAGTGAAAAAAAAACAAAACAAAAACAAACCAACTTTTTTAAATACAGCAGTAGGGGGAGTCCATCTGATCATAAACACAACTTGCCCTGTTGGAGAACATGTATTAAATGACGATGGTACACAGCGATGCAGCTAAGCTCTGCCTGCCCCTGAAGACAGCCTCCATCTCAACGGCTGCAATTTGGCTCCTCTATCCATTGCAGCCCTCCTGAAGCTGCACTTTGCAGCACCCAGCTCTGGTGAGACACTTTAAATCTTATCCTTAATTTTTTTTTTTTTTTTTTTTTTTTTTAATCTCATTCAAACAGTCCCAGCTTGAGATAGCTTGATATATTACTACGCCTGTCAGGGAGATGGTGAGAATAATACGAGCAAAAAGGCCGGGCTCTTCCTGGCCGGGGCTGCGGCAGGGGGCACAAAGGGGCTGGCGGGGGCGAGGGGGACATGGCCCAGCATCTCCGCTCCTCTACCTACCTACGTGTCTAATCGCTCCTGAAAAAGCTGCGGCACGGCGGCCTCGGCCTCGGCACACACGGCAGCTTTGAAGTCCTGAGCATTGGTTCCACCCTGAACCTCCGACAGAGCTGGGGCGGCCCTGCCTGCGCCGCATCCCGCAGCAGCACCGATCCCAACACCCTCAGGGAGCCCTTCCCGGGGCTGTCACAGCTCGGCCCGTCCCGGGCTGTCACAGCTCGGCCCTTTCCCGGGGCTGTCACAGCTCGGCCCTTTACCGGGGCTGTCCCAGATCGGCCCTTTACCGGGGCTGTTCCAGATCGGCCCTTTACCGGGGCTGTCCCAGCTCGGCCCTTCCCGGGGCTGTCCCAGCTCGGCCCTTTACCGGGGCTGTCCCAGCTCGGCCCGTCCCGGGGCTGTCACAGCTCGGCCCTTTACCGGGGCTGTCACAGCTCGGCCCTTTACCGGGGCTGTCCCAGCTCGGCCCATCCCGGGGCTGTCCCAGCTCGGCCTTTACCGGGGCTGTCCCAGCTCGGCCCTTCCCGGGGCTGTCACAGCTCGGCCCTTTACCGGGGCTGTCCCAGCTCGGCCCGTCCGGGCTGTCACAGCTCGGCCCTTTCCCGGGGCTGTCCCAGCTCGGCCCTTCCCGGGGCTGTCACAGCTCGGCCCTTTACCGGGGCTGTCCCAGCTCGGCCCTTTACCGGGGCTGTCCCAGCTCGGCCGTTTACCGGGGCTGTCCCAGCTCGGCCCATCCCGGGGCTGTCCCAGCTCGGCCCTTTACCGGGGCTGTCCCAGCTCGGCCCTTCCCGGGGCTGTCACAGCAGTGTCCCCACTTCTCCAAGCTTCTCCCCAGAAAGCAGCTGCCCAGACAGGGCTGCTGAGCTCCTCTGCACCTTGCACCAGGGTGCAGAGATGCACCTGCTGCAGGGTCACATCTCTGGGGAAGGGTCCCACAACCAGGGATATCGAGATGAGATTTGGGAATCCTACATGCATGATGAGAGCATGCTGTATGGCAGAATCCCAAGGGTGAGAGCCCAGGTAAGTCTGTGGCAGGGCAAGGAGGAGAAACAGCCTCAGCCATGGGGCAATTAGGCCATACCCTGCAGCAGTGAGAGGAGCCTTATTGGCCTCCCATGCCAGCGGCCGCTCAGAGACATTCCCTGTGGAGAAGCTACTTGACACCTGCTCTTTCTGAGACGTGCCAGGCTGCTCTGCACTTTTTCATGGGAAAAATTATTTTCCCCTGTGTTTCTCATTTAACAGCCTCTACTGTTATCTTCAAAATCACTACATCACCTTACTCCAAGAAAGCTTCTGACCACATTCCAGCTTATCCTGAATCAACTGGGAAAAACCTACATCATTGGGAAAGTACCTCTAGAGGAATTATCCTGGGTATTGGGTGAGCTGTAAGGGGGTGACCAGGAGAAATGAGCCCAGACACCTCACCTGTGGCACACACAGAAGTTGTTTCCAGCTTCCTTGTGGCTAGGGGGTTTTGCTCACTAAAATCACCAGTATGAGAAAGTGGCAGTGTTTGATGGAGGAACAGTCACCACACATCTCACAGAAGCAGCAGTGCTGAGAGCATGGCATCTGTGGGAAAGGCTGTTCACAGACCTTTATGCACCTAAGCCCTGCCCTGGTTATTTGCCCAAAGGCTTTCCCAAGGTTTTTCACTGGGCATTTCAAATTTCCAGCACAAATAACAAGCAGTGGCTCTGGCCAGTGGACAGTCCAGTAACCTGAATCCTGTGCAAAGATCCCTCTTGATTTTTTGCAAACAAGATGTTTTCATGAAAAACACTGCGCTTACTCTTTATCACCAGCAGAAATCCAGGCTCTGGCCTCATCTGCAGCTTTCTCCATCCCTTCCTTCCTGGACACAGGAAGGGATCAGATGGGAGTGAGGGCAACATCAGGCCTTGAACTGTGAGAATTACAACTCACATAATTCTTCCACATAATATCAAGCACTTTTGTACATACCTGAGAAATGAGTACCTGAGTTTAATGATTAGGTCACCCTGAATAACACCTGAGTATCATCTGCACAGGACTGCCTCAAAGTTTTCCATTATTTCCTCATTTCTCTAATACTCTGTGACAACTATAAGCTAAAGAATTTTCCAGTTAAGGCCAATTATAGAAGCAAATGTGCCTAAGTGTAAACAATTAGCATCATGCTATTGCATGAAAATGTTTAACTAATCCACATATTTTCCAAAAGACTATTGTATTAAGAATTTGTGGCAATTCTGGAGCCTTCTTTACTTTCCTGTTCCCGCTGAAATGAGAGCAGCAGCAAGGTTGGAGTATGTGTACGCTCTACCCTGCAGCATACACACACCATTATGTCTACGTAGCCAATGTTTCATGCTCTGGGCTATAACTCCCATATCACGAAGCTGAAGGAAAAAAAAAAATCACATTCCTGACTAACCTCTAGAATTGTCAATCTATTCATTCTTCTTCCCAATCAAAAAATTAGAAGCCAAATTCTTAAAGTACTCTTCATAAATATTTTCAAAAGATGAAGCAAAGATCAAAGCAATATACAAAGTAGCTCCCTAATTTTGTTTTGTTTTATTTGTTTTATTCAAGCATCAGAGGGGCATTAGGAGGAAGGCTGTGATGATGTTTAATGATTCTGCTATTCCAATGTATCCCAAATCTTTCCCTGCATTTTTTTCTAAGTGTTTTCTATTATGGGGCAACAAGAGCCATTCATTCTGCCTAGCAGAAACCCTAGTTTTGATTAAGCACTTCTGGTAACCATTTAGGGTGCTAAAATCTATCATTGCATTTAATTATCCTTGTTTTTATAGTCTCCTTTATTGCTCATTAAATTACTATAGATGCTTCTGCTGTTTGTTCTAAAGGAAGGATCCAGCAAGAAACATATGCTGGTGAAAGGTTGCTCAGGTTTCCACAGCTTCTGAAGCTGTCAGCATAAATTCACTGATTTTGTTTTATCAAAGCATAAGCAGCTCTTGTAAAACCCAGGCACTTTGGTCACCAAAGTAATAGCCACATAAAGAGGCCTTTCAGGTACAGGGTTTGGTGAGCAGCATTATCCCAGAGTTCAAACCATTTGGACTATAATTCAAAGCTGAGCAAATCATTTTGGCTGTGAGCACGGATATGAAGGTATTTGTTTCCCTGGGCCAAGCCATCTTGGCATGTTTTGCAAATAACACTCCGAGATCTGCAACACCCCTGGGGGTGTGACCAGGAGTTGCCCACCCTTCAACTCTGAGCCTCTGCAGAGGCAGCCAGATGAATGTACCAGTAGGAGACCTTGCAGATGCCAAAGCACTGAAAATACTGTCCACTGTTCCCACACAACACAAAATAAAAAAGGTCCCAGAGGAGCAATGGCAGCATTCTGATTACCCCGCACCTATGAATGCCTTGAACAAGCATCCCTTGTGCTGGCCCCACTGCCAGCTGTAGCCCCTGGCTGACCACAAAACATGGCTCTTACCTAAACCACTGACATAAGTGGTGACCATTTGGGCAGAAACTCCACTGAAAAAGGTCATAGTCAATTTATATTACTGCTACTCATTTGGAACTGTTTTCCACTGACCCCCTGTTGCTCACTGCTCATTGCTTCCTCCTGGCTTCCTTGTGCTGGGAATCTGCTGCTCTTAGAGAGGCTTAGATGCATCTGGGGAGCATTTGCTCCTCTTGCATGTTCCTCTGCATCCTCCCAGGATGCTGCAGCCAGGACAGCTGTGTTAGAACAGTGTATCACTTGGGCAAAGCTGGCAGCCAAACAAGGGAGATTTTTCAATCTCCCAATAGTAACACTGACAGACCAAACCCACAAAACTGCAGTAAATTCTTCACTTTTTCCCATTCAAACCATGTCAAAGGATGCAATAGAGTGTCAGATGAATCCATTGTGGGGATACAACACGTCCCAATGCACAGTGTTTGCACTATGCCTCAGCCCCAGAGCCACAAGTACCACAAGAGACAGAAAAATCCGTGCTTTCCTTCTGAAAACCAACAGCCACTACATGCCTCCACCCCCTCTCATCTCCCTTCCTTCTTACAATGAATTCAAGGGTCCAACATCATGTTCCCTGTCCAGGAACATGAAGTCTTTCCTGTGCTACATGGAGGTGGACACCTGCACTGTGAAGCATCCTCCTAGCTTCTTCCAGACACTCAAAATCAAGACCTCCCTCCTGCCCCCATCCAATACCAGGATGACAACATTTTGGCAGCACAGTTTAGCCTGGGGCCACCAGGTCTTGCTTTACACCAAGCTTTGCAATTTGGTGAGCTTGAAAAGCAACATGTGCTCCCTTTCTGACATTTTTTTATTGCTTCCCTTAGCCTGTCAAGTTAGTGAAAAATGGTAATCATAACACATGTGGATGTATTAACTCAGTAATAAGATTACCAGCTGATGCAAGGACAGAACAATGGTTTTATCTCTGTTATTCTGGTTATTTTATGTAATATTGAACTCACATTTGTATTTAAACATTATATTACACTGTGGTTTTGTAATCTCAAATGAAAGCTATCCAGTTAATTCTCTGAGACTCATTATGTTCTCAGATTCCCTTTAAACTGGTCTTATTCTGAACTATATTTACTTAACTGTCAAACCATAAGCAGTACACATGAATACAGCAGGGATTTCCCCTTTTCATAAACTTATGCACTTTACCTTTTATCAGTTTAGCAAATAACATGGCTCAAAGGTTTTACAGGCTTCCACTTCCTCTGCTGTTACCCTTTTGCTTGAGCTTGTCTTAGCTTTCCATTTAAACTGTCTTGCAGGTGCATCCCAAGCCCCAGCAACTGCAGTTTCCTTGGGGCAGGATCTGCTGTGGCTTTAGGAACCATGTGCACATGGACTGGAGCACTGTGAGCCTCCAGAGTAGGGAGACACTCAGTGTCCTGAACATGAGGGTCTCAGGATGGCAGGGATGTGAGATGCCAGGTGTGGTGCTGGCAATGTCTTCCCCATGGGCTGCTTTAAGTTCAGCTTTTTGTGTACTGGACACAGTATGGCCAAAACCATGGCATCGTCACCCAGGCAAAACACCTTCTTTCCCTCTATTTGTGTCTCTCAAATCAGCTGTGTACAAATAATTTCCCCATCTCTGCTATCAAACCATTTTGATCAAACAAGGACATCGTCCCTGCTGCTACATTCCTCTCATCTGTATTTCGCCATGTGCCAACACATTCCCTTTTACAACTCCCGCAGGGTAGAGATATTTAACCAGGGCGCAAAGGAGGCCCTGATCAGCTGTACTGGGCCAGTCTGCAGTGGGACCAAATCCTGCTGGCTCCAGTGCACCTTGTGGCAATGGGGCTGGCGCCAGCACAGGGCTGATGCCCAGCTTGTACTGCAGTGCCCATCATCTCCCCTGTCAGTGAAACATCAGAAAATAAGAAACCCAAATGAGAAAAAGAAGAAAGCTGATGAGGGACAGAAAAACATCCAGAAATTCTATAAAAGGTTCATCCGTGTCCTGCCTGTAACCATAAAACCAAACCCAAGGCTGCTCTGAGTGGTCCTGCTTCACTCCCTTTCATTCCGATCCTGCATCCTCAGAGCCTGAGCCCACCTTCAGGGCCTGAAAGGCACGACGAAACAATTTGTCATGCTCCATAAAGCTGCCTCCATCCAGCCACCCATGGCTCTGCTCAGCACCTAGAGGACACCAGTATCTGCACAGGAAAGAGTCAGGACAAAGTGTCCTCACCAGTTACAGTGGCCAAGGTCCACATGGCAAAGGCCCAAGGTGACATCTCTGAAGGTGGGAGGACCAGGAAGCCAGAGCTCCATCCCTTTAATCAGGGCATCGACACTCAAATCCAAAACTGGGCTCAGAGAGGGTTTAGGAGCAGCACTGAGTAACCCAAAGCCACGTCTCCCACCAGGTATTCCTGCAGCTCTGGACATAACCCAACACCTCTGCACTGTGTTCAGGGGTTTTCATCACAGAAAGCAGCACTAGGAAGCAAAGTCATATTGCTTAAAGGAAGGAAGCCAAGAAGAACAAGAAAAGGAATATTAATAGGCAGTTAATGTCAGGACAGCACATACACAGGAAAGTGATTGGTGCTCTCTAGAAAGCTTTTCTGTTCATCTGCACTTCTAGTTCTCCTTTGGGAAAATCAGACAGAGAAGCAAGCCTCTTAAATGCTGCCTAACTGGTGTAGTAGAGGCAGGAGCCACATCTTGCCAGAGTTGTCCCTTCTGCCAGGCATCTGTTACCCTTGTGCCCAGCCCACCTTCTTGGGGGGCTGCTTTCCATAGGCTGGGGCTCCCCGAGATCACAGCAGGAGGGGATAGCTGCCACCACAGGTAATGGGTCTGTTTGGACTTGGTGCTCCAAGAATCAGTGTAGAGATGAAACTGGGGTGGGCTCCAGGGGTGGTGGACCCACACAGTGACACCAATGTGCCACGTCCTCAGTAATGGATGAGCTGAAACAGCACAGTTGCTGTTTTATTGGTTATCATTGTTAAACAGCTCCTTCCCCCTCACGATTGCTGTGTTTCCACGCTCGGATGGGCAGGAGCAGGATGTCAAGGCTCTATTTCGCCAAACACAGCCTTTGGTGAATGGTGCTTGCAGGTGGGAGGAAGTGTTGCACAGTACTGTAGTCGGGGTCTTAGCAGGGATTGCCGCATTTTAGCAGCTCTTGGGAACTCTCGCCTGAAACACAGAGTAACTGGCGCAGTGCCTCTCCTCTGCAGACCCGTGGTCAGATGGCATCCCCGGGCAGCGCCGCGTTATCGCAGTGCCGCGCAGCGCTGCGCGGGGTTGGCGGGCGGGCGCTCCTTGCTGAGCCGGAGACAAAGTGCGCTCATGGGGGATGCAAACCCAACACACCGGCGCACAGTAAAGCTTAGCAGATGCAGGCAGCGCTAGCAAACCACTCGGCCCGTCTGGTCTCGGCCCTGTGCGCTGTCCCGGCCCCCCGGAGCCCCTCCACGAGTGAGCAAGGTTTGTGATCTCGCTCCTCGCCTGTCTGATCCACCCTCCCCAGTGGGGCCGGGCTTCTGATCTCTCAACTATTAATCCAATCTGCCCCCCAGCTGCTCCGGGACTCTGATCTCCCCCCTTCAGCTGCGCCAGGCCTGCTGATTTCCCCTCGTTTCCTTAAGCCTCTGATCTCCCCTCCTCAGCTGCTCCCCTCTGGACCCTGGCTGTCCACCGCCCTCAGACAAAGCCCGAAGTGCGAAAGGGCTCCTGCCCAGCTCTGCCTGCAGGCCGGGTGCTCCCAGGAGCTGGGCAGCACATGGTAGCGGAGGGCGATGGGCAGACCCCCAGGAGGCTAGGTCCGCTGTGCGGTGACTGTGCCCAGGGCAGGTCCCAGGGCAGAGGGGGGATGCCAAAGAACCATACACACTTGGAGTATATTCACCGTGTAAGAACATGGGCCCCTAAAATCTCCCTGCTAACTCCCACAGGCGCCACTCATGCACGACTTGGACCCTGTAATTTATCCTCATGGATAATGACAACCACAATGTGCTGATAGACTTCAGTGGGTGGCAGAGAGATGACGGGCTCCTCACTGCTCTTCAACAGAAGCTGCACCTCCACCAGAATCCTACAGTGGTCTGATCATTACAAAGAAAAAAAAAGAATTGCAAAAGATAAGCAGTATTTTCATGCCTTTTCACCTTCCCCAGGGATGCCTCTCCCATTTTCAATGCAGTGGGGAGTCTCTTACATCCACAGGACTCCAGGAAGGGGGCACTGAGTACAATCACAGTGGGTTCACAGCAGAACTCCATGCATTGATCTGCGCTGCCACCAATCCCTGTCATGGCCATAAGCTCTGATCCACCACAGACCCGGAGTAAGGATGAAGTGCTTCTGTGGAGAGGCCTTCTTTCCTTCTAATGATGTGGACACAAAGGGAAGAACATGTCAGGCTGGATCATGGTACAAAGAGTTATGCACAGCTCTGATTACAACAGAAAAGGATCCAGTGCTCCAGGCAAGAAAGGACTAAGTGATGGTATTTTTGTTTCCCCAGTGACAGCCATGTGCTGGCACTTATCCTACCATAAATAGAAATATTTACAAATTATTTCACTTGGACAAGGAAAAGATCCAAGCAACCAGGGAGGAAATGGGAAGCTGAGAGAGGGAAGCAGGGAAAGCAGCATTACTGCTGCCAGAGAAGCTCTCAGGAGCAGTAAAGGACCTTCCCCATATCATTGCCTTCTGCACTGCAGGCAGACAAACTGCACAGCTCCAAGGCCAAACAATGTGCGAGGAGTTATCTCCCTTCCCAAGAATATTTGCCTGCTAATCACAATGCATTATCAGCTAAGGCAGTTTCATAATGAAGCAATAAGACCCAATGAAGTTGATGTTATCATAGGATAATTGGCCATGTCAGGCAGCCAGATGCCTCAAGGCAAAAGCAAAAGTTCTTTAACATTCCAGAAGGTCAATCAGCAGATAATGTCCATTCCTCTGAATTTATTGCCACCATATTGGCCATTTCATTGAAGGAGCTTTCAGCAATTTCATCCCTGATTGTATGTGTATGTACTTGTACTCATGCCACAGGGCTGTGACAGCACTTAAAAATTTCTCCAGTTTTTCAAAATAAAAACGTGGGACAGTCTGACTGTGGGCTCAGAGAAGCCAAGCTCTGAGTAAGCAGTAGTTACTATAGGAGCTACAACAAATAAGCTTCTGAAAGTCTCATCTTGATGAAAACTCCAGGTAACCCACTCATTACTGTTGTTCCAACCATCAGAACAAATGCAGGTTGTGCATAGAAACCTGCTGCCAGATGGTCACAGCAAGAAAGAAGACACTGCCCCTAATCCAGTGCCTGCGCCTGCCATGCACAGAGTTTCAGGAAGTGGGAGAAAGTAGTCCAGCATCACCCTCACCCCAGCCCAACATGGGTTGTCGCTGAAGAGGTGGCATACCTGGAGACACATCCCAGAAAGATGAGCCCATCACTGCTGGCAGCAGGGATGTAGGGACACAGGGACAAAGGACTCACTGGGCTGAGCTCTGGGCTATGCCACCTGCAGGATCCAGCTCTCACCAGAAGTACATTTCTCATTCACACACATTGCCCCATGGCACTTCCCTCCTTCAAGCTCTAAACTGACAGCAACCACCACCGGACAAGCACTGGGTAAATCGTTCCCATCTCTGGGTCTGTTCCAGCAGAGCCAGGGCTGCACTTTGCAATTACATCCTCCAGCACAGAGCAATTCACTTGGAAACAGGTATGCATAGAAGAGGGAAAGGGCATAGCCAAAAAACAGCTTTGTGTAGTTTTACAAGGCATCTGATCAGCTTAAACAGCTATAACCATCCATACAAAACCTACGTTCCCTCCAACACAGGTAAAAGGGAGGCTGCTTCACTGTGTGCTTGTCTGGCATTTCACAGCAAAGAGAATAAGAGCAATAGAACTTTTCTGTGAGAAGCCCAAAGCAGGGCAGGACATATCCCTAGCCAGTTCGGTGAGAGGAAGAAACTCAGTCAGGGAGAAATGACCTGCAGGGAAAAGGAGAGCACATCCCAGCCTGCTTCAAGGTTGTCCCTCAGTACTGGTACCATTAAGCACAACCATGTCCCTTGAGAGTACTTAGTGGCTAATTGATAATGTGGAAATTTCCTGTCTCATCTGCAAATGAAGTGGTATCTCTTGAAGAGGTTCATATACTGGAATAAAGAGAGAAATTTTTTTGAGAAGATCCAGGTAACACCAGGGTAAACCTGCTTAGGCCAAAACAAGAAGAGAGGTGACAAGACTAAGGACAGATCTATATTCAGAGGGATGATCCTAGCACGTGGAACCTGCTCTGGACATGCTGCCCTTCCACTGTCGGCATCACACGTCTGTCTTTAGCCAGACACTCCCGAATCTGCCCAGCCCTTCCCCAGTACTTCTTTTCAGTGCCCATCACCACTGGCAGTCCATGCTCTGGGCTTGAGCACCTTTGGAGCTGACATGCTCAGAGCCTTCACTACACCATGGGCATCCCTTTCCCTCCTGCACTCACATGTCTGATCCAGACAAAATCCAACGAGTAGGGGAAGGCTGAGGGTACAAGGCTTTCTTCCTCCTGACCCTACTCTGTTAGCAATAGCTCATATGGCCTCCTATGGAAATCCTGACCTTGCTCAGGAATCCTGCACAAACTGTTCTTGATAAAACAGACAACTGATACCATGAGGTTGGGCAGCCAGCTGCCGAGGGCCAGCTCCAGGCAGCTTCTGAAGGTCTATGCAAGCCAGAAAGAGATTTCTTACAGCAGAGGCCAGAAAAAGGGCTGCTGCACCAGGAGGCTAACAGACCCCTTCCCTTGTCCATCCATATATGTTTTATTCCTTCCTGTTATCAACAATCTCGAGTGATGCAGAAATTCCTCCAGATAAAGCTCCATAGAGGCTCTAATTCAGCATGGAAGTTGGGTCTTCTAATTGTATTAGGGATTTATACACTGAGTTAGTAAAATACCATATGGCTCTCGTAATGCAGGCTGGTTTTTCCTTGACAGGCTTTGTAAGCTGCTAACAGCAGACAAGGTCATAGCATGTCTCCTTATCACTGCTTTATGTTCTGGATCCCAGTCCAGCTTTTACTGCTTGTCATCCAGCAGAGAGATTGGATGTACTTGCTAACCTCTTGCCTTCCAAAAGGATTTTCATTCCCAAATCTCATGGCTGAAGCACCGCCTCTGGGTTGCCTTCAAAGCTATTACTGCACATTTGGGTTTAAACCTTCCAGTCAGGCATTATCCTGAGGGGAAATCATGTCCTAAATATCATTTCCAGTTTCCATCCTGGCTCACAGGGACTCAGGCTCTCCATCTTTCGCCCTACTACACCCTGCATATCCTTGTCAGAGCTCCAGCCCAGCAAGCATGAAGATCCTTATTCTAAAAGGTGCCCAACCTCTGTGGATCCCAGGGGTCCAACTTGCACTGAACTGGCCCAATAAAAACAATTAATCAAACGCACCCACTCCAATGTAGCCCTTGTTCTCAGGTCCACGATGGTTGGTTGGCCACCCCTGCTCAAGGTCATCTGCTCCATCACCTTTCCACTGGTGACACAGCCAGTGAACCTGTGGCATTTCAAGCTGGACACAGTTGCTGTTCCATTTCTGAGTGCTGCCAGTCAAACCAGATGGAAATCAATAAGGTCTCTTGTTTTCTTTCTCCTTGTTAGTAATTTTTAAGCTGTCATGATACACATCAGCCCAGCAAACTACTTAATACAAACAACCTGAAATGCAGACACTGTAGGATCTTGCTCAGCTTAAGCAAATCTATTAAATAAATCAAATAGATCTGTGAAATTAATGGACTGACCCAAGAAAAAGGAAAGGGTGGGGAAAGGAGGACACCTGCTCTCAACTATACCTCCAGAGCTCTCCACCAGCTCCCTTCCAAGCCTACCTTTCCCCACCAAAGGCCATACAATGTGTCCAAAGGTGGGGACAACACAAAGGCTGTGAGTACAGCTGCCCACATCAGAAGGGTTTCCTGTGTAAACTCCTGCTGGCAGTTGGATGTTGTTTTTCAGTTTGGCTTCAAGAGTCACCATCATTTCAAAGGAGCAGAGCCTTGCACTCCTCTTAAATTAACCACCTCAGGGTCTCCCTGTTTGGTTGCACCCCGTCTGTCTGAAGGACAGTAGTAGTGTGTGGGAAATTCTCCAGACTTCCAGGAAAGGGAGGACAAGCCTTTTTTTTTTTTCTCAGGGAAACAATCAAGTTTAAAGTCTGAATATTTCATCCAGGAGCAGTTTCTCACCAACACACTCCAAATACAGAAAAAAAGGCAGGGAGCAACCATTCTGTCACAGCTGCATGACCGGCTCCCAGTCAACCCTCTGTGTTAACTGCATACATTCACTTCACGAAATCACCACAGAAAGCTATAAATGATGCATGAAAATTAAATGAGAGAACTCCAACCAGGGCATGAATCCCAAGCCACATGGCTGGGTTGGGCAGAGGGGCAGACAAAGCAGAGGCAGACAGAGCACTGTGTGCTGGGGAACCAAAACAACCTCCCCAGCAGTCGGCTTTTGAAAACCAAAGCTGCATTTCAGAAGGTGATTGAAACAGCATCAGTTTGAAAGGTATAAATATTCCAGTACAGGAGGAAACCCAGGTTTCATCCAAAGTGCAAGGCATGTTCAAGGAGACCACCCCTAAACCGAGACTGATTTTAGGGAGAGGTGTTTTCCGTGGCTGTGTATTCATTACACACACTAAAAGCCCTGGCTCAGTCATGCAGCTGCAAGCAAGATGGCTCACAGGACCCTGGGAATGGCACACAGGACCAAGCCTGGACCGTGGTTTGCCACAGATACTGCTTTGTTAAGACTGCACATGGACTTAGTCTGTGCCCCACCACTTCTCCTGCTCCTTCTTTACCCCAGCTATAGTCATTTCTACAGCAGCACTGCACATAAAAGCATGAAAGTGGGACATTTCCAAAGAGGTACTGTCATCCTACATGGTCCACAGCTGCCCAGCTATTAGAAATACCTGGGCTTCCATGATAACCCTTCCAAAACTAGAGACTGCATATTGAATCCACCCCTCTCGGAAGGCTGCCAGCCCAACAGAAAAGCACCCACTGACACTGGGGTTTAGGTCCATTTGCTCACCAGGACAGAACTTGCTCCAATGAAAGAGAAGATGGAAGAAGGCAGGAGATGGCCTTCCAGGTTTGCATTCTTTAGTATTAATGTGCTGGTGGACAACCTGTTATCTCCAGAGACTGGACAGGAGTGAAACTCCAATCCAAGACTCTCATGTTTGCTTCCAAACTTTGGAAACTACAGCCAGCACCAGTTCTGGACAGAGGACATTTGCAAGAGACTGGAGCTGTGAATATGTTGCAAGTGCAGGATTCAAAGAGCTGTCTAAGTAGGGGGCAGAGAAGCAATAAGCAAAACTTACCCACAAGAGCCAGGGATTCCTTCCACAGGCACAGCTCCCAGTGAAGCCAACAACCCATAACATCTGCAGAAGGAAATTGCTTTAATTGCTCTAGATACAATAGCCAAACCTTAGACCCCAATCTGACTGCCTAATACTCTTGCTTGGTTGAAAATAACTCTTGTGAAAGCAGCCAGCTGGGATAGAGCTTATCAAGCAGCAGCACAGAGCAGGACAGGTCTCACCCTGTGGCCCAAGCCTGGGGGCCCTGCAGGAACCCCTGCCCAGGAAGGGGAGCTGTTGTAACCCCCAACAACCTCCAGAACTCCTTTCCCTCTGTCCATTATGAACTCCCCAAGCGCCCTGCCTGTGCACCATCTTTTAAAGAGTAATGTTTGATTCATTCCCTGAAATCTCTGCAGGATGGCCAGGGCAGGGTTGGTCCAGCCAACTGCCCTTTCCCTCTTGTCTGGCTAAAGGATGCAGAGGACAAACCCCATTTTTCCTCACATGTACAAGCCATGCCTAGAAGGAGCAACACAGTGCTCAGCTGGTTCCGAAAAGATGTCTTAACACAAACTATAAATATTGATCATCCTAATTTGGAATTCCTGCTGGCTGCATAACATGGGTGACAGCCAAACATTCACAGCCAACGCTGCAGTGCCTGAAGTTCACATCCAAATAAAGAGCCAGATTGTCAGGGTGCTGCCCATGTTGCCTCCCATCAATAACAGGAGCTGACTATTAACAGAAGACCAGACGAGAAAATGTGGAAGATGTGTGCGCATCAAACAGCAAGGCCGCTTGCTTCAAAGCCAAAATATTGATGTGGGTACCAGCTTTAAAAATTCCTTAACCTTTCTGTTTCTTTTGTTAAATAAATCAACTGCAACCAAAATGAACATGTATATCTGACATGCAAGAATACAGCTCCACATATGTAAGAAGAGTGAATCATTAAAACAAAAACATCCATGTGCATTTTAGGGTTTTCTTTTTTTCAATAATATTTTCTACAGAAAATACATTCTTACAAGGAAAGTATTTATGGCTTCATCAAGTATCCTTTTTTTAACCTTCAAGATATTTAGTTTTCTTTAACCAACCTGGGTAATATACAGGTGAATTGTCTGGAAAATAATCAGTTGCCAAAATAACCAACAGAATTTGGGTTGTGTACCATGTTCCCATTAAAAGAAGAGTATAAATTCTCAGCAAATTCTAACTCACAAAGAAAAGGAATAACTATTGTGAAACAGTTCGCTTTCTGACCACATTTTTAATTCGCCAGAAAATGTGCTGAGCAGAAAAAAAGCAACCCAAAATCACAAACCAGAGTCTCATCTTGGGAAGTAGATTAAAACCAGACATGCCAGCTTTATTTTTGTGTTCCTTCAAAATTGATTTTTGACTTCCTTTAGCTTCCAGAGTGCTCTTTAGCCTCTGTCCCAGTCCCCACATGTGGTTACATCGGTCCCTCCAGCCACATCACAAGTCCTAACCCAGCACATTTGTTCTCAGCTGATGCAACACATCCCAGCATACAAATGGCTTCAGAAAACCCAGCTTGCCTCTGAATCAAAGTTCTTCCTTCACTGAACACAATGCAGATTGAAAAACAGAAGATAAGCTGTAATTTACTGGCTCATTGTGAAGGAGGTGCCCAGATACCCAAGTGCTGCAGGCACTTTGCCTCCTTTCCTAAGCCTGTGACCTTTGCTGTTCCAAATGCCACTGGCCCAGCTGTCCCCAGCCTGGCTGCCTGCGATGCTGGCACAGCAGGCAAGGGTTTTGGGGAGCTGACTTGGAATTTATTGAGTTTTTATTTCCAAATATGAATTTGAGACAAGAAATGCAATGTATTATTTATTATTTTAATAATTATTATTTATTATGTTATTCTTACTCTTTGACCTATTATTATTATCATCATCATCATTATCATTAAACAGAGGCACTTCTGTTAACCACTGTCCCTTTGGTCATTGCAAAATCCTAGAAGAGATGTTAAAGGTAATACAGCCATCCATACAACACTAACTCTACCAAAATCTAAGCAATCCCAGGACTCGTCCTCCATTCCCCGTACCACTGGAGGGAGGTGGGCCAGCCCAGCTGCATTTCTGAAATAAACATCTGAAGATATTCAGGAAAGGGATGTTGTACACTGACTCAGAACTATACAGATCTTTAGACAACTACTGGAATGTCCACCCTGGCTCTGACATGAGCACTTCACTTGCGTACTGGGCTTTCTGTACAGGTGGCCAGTGCCTCAGTGACTTATGCTGCCAAATTAGATCCCAGTGGCCCAAGCAAGGCACCTTTCATACACATCTCCCTCTCTCCTTTTACTACCGAATGAGACAGCTGAGGTTGTTCAGCTGGGTGAGGGGAAGGCTCCAGGATCACCTTCTTGTAGCCTTTCAATACTTGAGGGGGGCCTATAAGAAAGATGGGGACAAACACTTCAGCAGGGCCTGCTGTCACAGGGCATGGCATCACGATTTTGGACTAGAAGGAGGCTGCTTTAGATCAGTCTGTGCAGATCCTTGCAGGGCTGTGTTGAGTCATGTTGAGTCATGCCATGCTAGGAGGCTGGCAGTGCTGAGTCAGACCCACTCACCCCTGAGAGCCCCGTCCGTGTCTGCTCATGCATGGAAAAGCACCTCCCTAATTCCCAGTTATGGGTTTAACTGCAGTGCAGTGGAGGGCTCCTGGGCTAGCAGATCCCCTGTGCAGCAGCAGAGGGACAACAAAAGTGACACGGCCCGACGAGGAGCTCCATCCCTGGATGGACAGGATGGGGGATCTTCTACCCACAGCTGCACAGGACACAGTGCCAGATCTGGAGGATGAGCAAGGCTGGGTTTAGAGGCTGTCTGCTACTCAGAGATCCCAGTCTCTTTTGCTCCAGCAGATCCAGGCTTTTTTCCTTTCACAGGCATAGCCAGAGCCGGTCTGATTATGGAGGCTTTAATCTCATATAGGGACGGAGACAGGGCTCTTGGGTCAGCTCTGGTTGAAGATGTTGACTTCGAGCTGATCCTTTTTATTGTGGCAGTCATCTATTTCAGTGCTTTTTGGGGTTGTTTTTTTTCCCTTAGCTTTTTCCAAGAAAATATTAGCAAGCAGAATTTGTGTAGTAAATGTACCTACAGGCTTAAAGTAAAGGCATTTAAAATAGAAATAAATCAAAGTGTAAATCATGCACACCTAGGATCTGATCCTGTGGAGATTAACTCCTGAGAATAATCCTTGTCCAGACAACTGCAGCAGTGCCTTTGAACTCAGCCAGACTGGGCAGGCAGGGGGTATCTCATAAATATCCAGCAAGAAGAGGCTCAGATCCTAGGCTGCCTTGGCCAAGGTGTAAAGAAATTCGGAGAGAAATTCTGGAGTTCTCATGACTTTTGGAAGTGTTGGTAACTTCTGGTGATATCACAGGCTGCCCCCACCGACATGGACCTACCCACACAGATACATCCATCCCCAGAAGCTCAGGGACTGCCTGATTTCCATTCTGTTTTCATGGCCTTGAGTGCTCCTTTCACTCCACATCTTCTCTGTTCATAAAGAAAGCAGTTTGGTAGTGGAAACACTCTACCTTACAGCTTTCCAGTGAGTATGGAAGGATGTCTGTCCCTCACAGCTCCCTGAAGAGTCCCTTCCAGATGAGATCCTCAGTTAGAAAGGTGGCTCTCAGGCAGGACCAGGTATATCAGGCATCCCCACAACACACCATTACTCCTGCCGTTGCATACAAATACAAAAGTAGAGTCAAGGCTCTCTGACAAGATTCTCACAAGCCACATTTAGATCTAGCAGAGAAGGAGACACAGACTTGGTCCAAAAGACTAAAACCAGTGAATAGTACAAGGTTATGAAAAATAAATTAAGCACCTCAGAAGAAAATATCTGTATCTCTTTGCTTCCCACAACTAGTTTGCATCCTGGAACTCATCAATACAAAGTTGTTGTGGAACTACGAAAAGAAGTAAGTCTTTGTTTCAAATGTAGCCTTTTCCCATTATATTTGGGGTGAAACCCCCTCTGCCTGTGCTGCAGCTCTGTGCTGCATATCCCACACTTGCTGCCCAGCAGGAATAGGGATTGCTCTGCATGGAAAGCCAGCACAGGGCAGAGGGTGGAGAGAAACTGTGCCCTGCACCCAAAGAACAAATATTCTGACCTAGAACAGCACCCCTGAGCATAACCTTTATGTTTCTTTGATATTCATTTTTCTTGATCTTGGCAATTCCTGTTTCTGCAGCTCTGGGTTTGGTGATGCACATGCACTAACTTCTGCTTTGGCTTCAAGGTAGAATTACAAATATATCTCCTTGAAAAATTATCAAGTCTGAAAACAAATATTAGTTTGCAAGGAAAGATTTCTACTTACTTTTCTTCTCCCTGGTCTCAGTGATGATAGTTCTGACTTTTTTCCACAACAAGTAAATAACAGTCAGTCAGGAGTGCTGTCCTTTGGTTCAGATTTGTTCTCTACAGCTAACACTTCCATGCTGCTCAAGGTGTGGGTTTGTCACCTTTGCCACAAGCAGTGCAGGCAGTAGAGAGCCCTGCCGAGCAAGCTGGTGTGTGAAAAGCAAGGAATGAAATAAAAAAGTGCCACTCTTCTGATTTAATTCTGAAAACTTCATCATTAGCTGATAATTAGCAGCCACAGGCTTAGAAACATCAGTGGAAGAAATATGTACACCACAGCCTGAATGATTTAGAGCATAAATCTGTGTTCAGTCTATCTGCTGGTACAGGGCAGACAGACAAACCAAGTGAAGAACTGTGGACAGCCCATTCCATACCAAAGCTGTCACCACATCTAGCAGCTACAGCTCCATATCATCATAAAACCACACCAGACACTTGTCCTGGTGCTCCTCATGTCCCTACCTTGGCAGGTGTCTTGGTTTGAAAGAGAGGTATCAGCTAGGGAGGGGCAGGGCCTCTCTAGAAATGGGGAAGTCTAATCTCTTCCCTTCAAGTTACTATAATTTAGAAGACTAAAGAGGTTTTCAGTCAGAGCTATGGGGAAAGGAATAACAGTTCTTTACTAGTAAGTATAACAAGGCAAACAAACAACAACAACTACAGCATTAATAATAAACAGAACCAGGAACCTTGAGGGACTTTGTTTCACAAAGCCCAGGCAGTCTGATCCCTTGGGACACAACAGCACCAAGCTGGAATGGTGGAAACTCCCGGGCTGGTGGCTGGAATGGCGAGGGTCCCCAGCAGGCACGGGGGTGTTCCAGCAAAGTGAGCAGTGCTTAAGAAGCCGTGCGGCTGGACAGGGCTGGCCCAGCTCCAGCAGGGCAGGTGAGGAGCTCCGAATTCCTGGGCACTCCGGCAGATACTGGATGATGGCAGAATTCCCAGGACTGGACCCTCCATTAACAGTGGACTATCCATGCAGCTAGCCATCGCCGACCATCCTCTCTGAAACCACCCTCAGCTCTCAGAGCCCCCGAGCCTTTCCCTCCCCCCCAAACTAAGTGATCTTCCCCCACCCTCACCACTTCTTTTTTGTGGGTCAAGCATCAGTATTTAGTCTCTTAGCAACTTATGAGGGGGAAAAATTCTATAGGGAAAGAAAAAAAAACCCAAAACCTAAACTTAACCCCCAGCAGCAGGGCACAGTCCCCAGCGGGGAGGGGAGGTGTCCCTGCTGGGATACCCTCCCCAAGGGCCGGGGTAGGAGCTGTTACTGGGCGGGTAGCAGAGAGTTCAGGGAACTCTGGCTGCACGATGAGCAGCAGAGCTCAGGCTCAACCCCGGCCCTTCCGTTGCCCAGAAATACATCAGCCAGGCATTTTGCACACTCCTTGGTGACCTTTTCTGGCTCTCAAATCAGCAGAGCGCAGAGCCTGAGGTGTGTGGTGGCCTGGTGTGTGCCAAAGTCTCCAGTCAGGCTTTTCCAGAGGGGTTGTTCTGGAGTCTCTGACAGGCTCAGGGTGGGCCAGGAACAGCCAGTCCTTCTGTATCAAGATCTGCTTAAACCCCAGGTTAGTTGTCATTTATTTACTGCTTGGATTGCCTTCTCTGTGCCCTAAAACTACAAGAAAGCAATAATTTCTTTTTACAAGACACATGATTTGGCAAGATGAAAATATTCTACTTTGCTTTTCAATAGTCTAGTGATTTCATGTCAAACCTGTTCCATTTTTTCTCTGACAATGTGCAGAAGAAAGCCATATTTTTTTCCTTGCTTATTCTGAGCCCAGAAAGTGAATGAGGACTCCAAAACAAAGCCTAACAATGCGCCAGGGATATGTTCAGCACAGTGAGTTCATGACTATCACTGCACAATGCAGGCAGAAACTGCACCATTTCTGGAGTCAGAAAAGGTGAAATGTAGTGTGAGGCTGGTTCACCCTTTCACACTCTATGTCCCTATACTTAACATCTCAAGAGTCAGCACAAAAAGTTACTTTACCATTAGGCAGCGCGAGGACACAGTGCGTCCAAGTTTGCCAACATGACGCAGTTATGTACTTCAGATTTTTGTCCAGACACAACATGAGGGCAGTAGACATTTGGAAGTCCCAGAGATGGTTCTTGCAGATATAGCACATCCCAGACAAGGCTCTTGGATCTGTCACTGAGGAATATTCACTTGCTGAACGTACTGCACAAAAATGAGGGCAGCAAAGCACAGAACTGCCTTGACTCCCTGCAGCCCTGGCCCACCCTGCACACTTCCCCTCTGCCTGAGCAGCCCTGCGTGGACAGCTCAGCCCCAAAGGTCACAGTGCTTGTAAACTGGAAAAAGCTGCTCATCTGCAAGGGGGGCAACTGAGCAGTGAATCGCTTCTGGAGGGACTATGCGAGATTATTCCTAACATTGTATCTTTCCCTAAGGAGCACTTCCCTTTTATGACAGCGGAGTTGGAGGTGATGAAGTCTCCTGGATGAAGCCTTCGTCTCTGTTGTGCCTCGTACCAGACTGGGAAGTCAGAAGGTCTAGTCCCAGCCTTTAAAAAAAGCCTCCTAATAGCCAGACAGAGATGCAATGATACTTTTTATTACCCAAGGCACTTACAAGTGCCAATTACTGTGTACATTTGTAAAGAGAGAAAATTAAATCCAGATCCTAGCTTCAGATTAGGAACTCTCCAACTGCCAGTCCTCTCTGGCCTCTAGGAAGCCTCTAGGAATCCTGCACTTCCCCAACGAGGGGAAAATAGCAATGGTTGCAAAAGACTCTGCTCTTGGTATCACATCCTTGTGAGGCTGAACTTCCCTGTGAGTTCTTCTCGCCCTTTCCCAGTTACAAGAAACAACCTATGGTCATTCAAGTAACAGAGCAACACCACAGTGTTATTGACATGACTAAATGCAACCAAGTGAAGATGAATTTCAAATATTAAGTGTAATTTTGATTTGGAGGACATCAATCACCTCAGAGGATTAAAAAAAAAAAAAAAAAAAAAGAGGGGGGGGAGAGAGAGAAGGAAAAGCAGCCTGCTTTTAGGTGTCCCAAGAGAAGGAGCAGAACAAAACTCATCAAGTGAATAATAAGCTTAGCCTCAGTTTTAATTCAAACCATATTTTAGTGTCTCAGCATAGCAGGAATTCCGTAACTTCATTCCAGCTCACATCATGGCTACAAATATTTCTGTCCACATTTTAAATGCAGCTATGCAGTGGTTTGTTGCAGCTCCTGAGCTGGAAATGGCAGGAAAAGAACCTGATATTTACAAACTTGTTTCTTTTGACTATTGCTTCTAATTCAGTCCAATCAACAAGACCTAATGTGGAAAAGGCTATTAGTCATCAAAATTACAATTTTGTCACCAGACCAATAACCATAGCAAAACTATTCACTGAGATCGAGTGGCAAGAAATGACTCTGCAAATGCATGGGACCAACACAGCAGAAAAAGTCACGGAGACCAGAGACAGAGATATACAAAGGAAAACAAGATCACTAAAATTCCTAAAATAGAGATTTTTTTTTTTTTTTTTTTTTTTTTTTAACAGTCACAAGTATTTCAGTCAGAAAGCTTTGGCTTTATCCTATTTGGTCAAATAAGCAAGGAGATCTGCACCAGCCTGCACAGGGGAGTATCAGCATTTTTGGACAAAAGCTCCAGAAATGCCCTCCACAGTGTCCTGCGGGGTATAGGGAGAGTGAGTCAGAGCATTGCTGTACACAATGTGACTTCATCAATACGGACACTCCTGTCACAGGCAATGGCAGGCAGACACTCCCCACAGCAGCTAATTAACATGTTAAAGCAATTTAAATATCATCAGGCTGCACAGACACGCAATATGGTTTTGGATAGAGGAGCAGAAAGTACAACATGCCAAAAAAATGGCTGGCAGTAAGCATGTGCCACCTCAGCTTGATGAGTTTCTCCAAAATTTCTCTAGCAGGGATAGAGACAAGTTTTGAGTCACCAGAAAAATTAAGTGCCCCAGAGAAGAAACATCTTAAGTACCCTGTGCTATTTCAGAATCAGAGAATCATATCATGTCTAACCATGCCTAGCTCTGATTACAAAGGCACTTCAGGAGTGATGCCCAGTGAAAAATCATTGAGTATTATAGGCAGAGGATAAAGGAGAAAGAGAAACCATGTAATAATCAACTGTCAGGTTGTTAAAGAACAATGCAGGCAGAGATAAAAGAGAAAGGTTGAAAGCTTTCAAGTGAAGAGGCAGAACACATTATTTGTGTTTAGTTAACTAATAAAAGCACACTGGACATACATATTTGATTTTCAGCTGGAGTGAACTGACAAACCAATAAGCCTCAGACAAAAAGAAAGCAGACGAGTCACCCCCAGCAGCAGCACCAGCCACTCGAAGGTGCAGTGCTGTGGGGCGCCTGGGTGGAAATGGGTGAGTGGGCTGATCACAGCTCTGAGGATGCTTGGATCAAATGCTGAAGACATTTGTCTCAGAATTACTGCATTTGGTAATGCTTCTCAAGTGTTCTGGCTGGCAGAAAGCAGGAGCAGGACAGCAGAAGTCATGCATTTGCCCTCCCGAGGGTGCTCCCACATGTCTGAAGTGCAGTGGTGTTGGGGGTTAAGTTTTCCTGTGGAATTTTCCCCCCCCATAAGTTGCTAGGAGACTAAATACTGATAGTTAAAGGGTGCTCAACCCGGACAAAGGGAGGTTGATCACTTAGTTTTGGAGGAGGGAAAGGCTCCCGGGAGCTGAGGGTGGAGGGCTCACTGCTCTCGGTTTTCTGGGGAGGACAGTGGGCAACTGGTAGCTGCGTGAAGTCCACGGTTAACAGAGGAGTCTGGTCCTGGGAATTCCATCATTGTTGAAGCGCCCAGGAATTCAGAGTTTCTTCGCTGCCCTGCTGGATTTTGGGTCAGCCCGGGTCCAGCTGCTGCGCTTCTCCGGCTCTGCTCGCTTCGCCTGCCCGGACACCCCTGCCTGCCGAGGACAGTCCACGCGCCCGGCTTCCAGCCATCAGCGCCGGAGATTCCACCGTTTGCCCTCGGGGTTCTTGTTCTGTTTTACTATTATTATAATTGCTGTTGTTGTTTGTCTGTTATATCTACTGTATATCCTGTTATATCTACTAGTAAAGGACTGTTATCCTTTCCCATAGCTCTGACTGTGAAAAGTTTTTTTTTTTTTTTAATCTTCCAAATTATAATAACACGGGGGAAAGATTTGAATTCCCCATTCCTAGAGAGGCCTGCCTCTCCCTAGCAGACATGTCTTTTCAAACCAGGACAAGTGGACTCAGCGCAAGGTGGGAACTGCAGGAAGCCCACGAGGATTCTGGGGATGGCACTGTCTCTGAGACAGAATGGTCTGCTCAGCTGCCACACTACAGAACCAAATCACTACTTTCCAAAGTAGTGATTTAGTGCTGCTCCACCCCACCAGATACAAAATCATTCCACTTTGTTCTTAGAAGCCCACACTGCCCTTTTCATTTAACACAAGTATCGTCTGATTTCATGTCAGCAGGGACAAAAAAAAAAAAATTGCTTCAAGGACTCATAAAAATATCCTTCAAAATAAAGCAGAAAGAAAGATATCAACTAGAGGAAGAACAGAGCAGTTCCATAAAAACACTGGAAGAGGTTGAGGGGTGTCCCCTTAAGCAGGACCCAGGGGTCATCCACCAGGGAGACCCATGCCAAAGTGCTCTGCCAACCCTGCAGCTTGTCAGGATCCCCTTTCAGCCACCCCAGCATTCCTCACCAGATTTCTTTTCCTTTCTTCCTCCCTGCTGCCTTAACCACCAGTTTCCCTCTACACTGAAACTTGACTTAAGAGTTTACAGTTGAATTGTAAATTCATCAGATACCAGGTTTTGGTCACCTGAAACTGTTAGTCTGGGTCAGATTTTTCAAATAGATTGGGTTGGAAACTCTGTTCAGTGATGGGCAGGGGGATAAGGTAGCTTCACGGTTGAGTCAAGTGATCTACATCACACAGATGGAGGCCATGCACTCAGCCCCCCTCTCTCAGAAATTTTTTGAGCTTTAAAATGTAGAACACATCCTGTGAGAGTCCAGGAAACTAACAGCAGGATTTCCAGAGCCTGGGATCAGGTAAAGGGCAGACCTGCACACACCCCACACCTCAGGTTAGGCTGGTTAGCAGGCAAACCTTTGTGTTGGAAGACATCCAGCTAAGAAAAGCTTAGGGAACCATGCAGAGGAAGAGGAGCAGTTCTGTGCCTGGGTGAGCAGGGCATTGTTCAGGAATTGGGACTGTGCACCCCCATCCCTGCTCCAAGGAGGGTTCATTACTGACAGCAGGGTGGGAGGGCCTAAGGAGAAGGCAGCTCCCCAGGTGGCCCTTTTTGGATTACTGACAATTAACAGGGAACTCAGAGCTACCAAGAGGAGAAGAAAGAAGAGCGTAAATTACCCTGGCTCATAAAATATTGTGACCTTGCACAATAAAAGTAGGATAATGACATTGGGAATGTCTCATTTGGAATAAAATTTCCCAATTCCAAGGAAATTAACAGCATGAGCTTTTAACAATGCAAACTACCCTAGAGGGCACCTGGTGTCCCCCATCTGTAGAATGACCTGCTAAGTTTGTACTGCCAGTGCAGTTATCAAGAAGCAAAATCATATGCAAAGACATCAAAGCCAACACCAAAACTAATGCTTTTTTCCCATCTGCCTCCGGTCTCCATTATTTTCCCATGTACCAGAGAGCACAGGAATTCCCCACAACACATCCCTTGCAGCCATCTCAAAACTCTGTTAAAATTCACTGCAATATTAGATGCTGGTGAGAATGTGGATCACAAGCTCACCCAGGCTTTCCCATCCTGTGCGGGCACCCAGCACGTCAGAGTGTCAAGCCTGTTGGTCATAGCCCTGTGGATATCAGTTTTGTGTCTTCCAGGGTACAACAGAATTGCTCTCCCATCCATCCTGGTGTCCCCAAGCCTCCATGATTTCCAAATGAAGGAGAACTTCAGATGGTGGGTAGATTCAGCACCAGGATGATGTATTCCCACTGCCTGCCTGTCTAGGGGGGGACCCACATCTGGCCACATTGCAACCATCAGGAGATGTAGCTCCAGCACAAGGGACTCCAGTCCTCTCTGTAAAAGCCAAGTGTTATGGGGTTATCTGCAAAGGGCTTGTTTATTTTCTAAAAGAAGAGAAAAGGGTTACAACCTCCATAGTAAGGAGCAATAGTGTTGTCTTGACCTTGGTATTCCTGACAGGAGAGGAAGAGATTCAGGATCTGGCTGATGTTGGTTTGCTTTGTAAGACCTTGATCTGCTTCTTTTCTGCTGACAGCATCAATGGGAGAGAGTTTGGTACCACATATCTGGGCTGCAGGAGACTGGAAGGTTACTAACTGAAGGGGAAAATGCTGAAATCCACAGAAAAGTAAAGGAAAGCTGCAGGGAGAAGAGGCACATTTTGCTAATTTTTTTTACATTGCAACAGCTGTGCTTACATGAAAAGGGTCATTAACTGAAGATGCACAGTGTACTAGCACGTCTACAGAAGCTTTATACAATTTAGGAGATCACTGCAGAGTACAATGCAGGATCATTTAAAATTCACAAACAAATACTATAAAACACCTTTTGTAGGTATTTTAATGGTCCAAAACAAGTACTGTGTACTACTCGATAGATGCAATTTTTCCTTTTACTAAATCCCATACGAAAAATCAATCTGTTCTTTTTAAAAACAGAGACTTTTTTTAAAAAATACGCTATTTTTAAAGAATAAAGACAGCTCCCACTGAGATGTCTGTTTAAAAGTGCAGTACATTCTGCTGCCTTATTTATCTAGCAATGATGAACTAAAAGAACACTGAAAATTCAATCATGATGGCAATAATATTTGAAAAGGCTATAAAAAAAAGAATTATTTAGGTGGTAAGAAACATCTTTTGCTGAAATTCTGAACTCTGTATTTCTGTTTCATTGCATGAAAATAATATGAGCCCTATGCAGAAAATGTGTTCTGTGTGCCACTTTGATGGAAACAAAACAGCCTTTTAAAAGCATGGAGAAACAAAAGGTGATTTTTTAAAAAACACAGGTATTTACAAAGAGCCACTTACTCAGTGTTCTGGATCATGCCATTCCCCTCTTAAAATTTAGCCATCCCTTGGATAGTTTGCATAAGTATGCATTTATTTACTAATCTTCAAAGAGTCCCCATTTTTCCTAGCTTTCCACTGTAGTCATTAGAGGTCACAACCCTGTAGGAAATATGGGCTGCCATGGTAACACAAAATGTCTGCTACAGGCTTAGTGTAATTCCTCCCTAATAGAAAAACAACAGCAGCAAATCCTGCCTTTGATAAATGGGCTTATACAATGTAAGAAGCTGCTACCTAGAAAGGTGTCTATTACTTCAAAACAGATCTAAATGAAATAAATATTATTAAAGAAAAGGGAAAACAAACTCATACGTCATTAAAAAAAATAAATACACAAAGGAGAACATGGAAATAATCTGTGTGCATCTGCAATGTCTCAGTGAATACAGCGGGTGAAGTTTGCAGGGCATCATGGTCCAGCCCCTCAAACTATTCAACAACAAGTGTCTGCTGAACTCTACTCCTTGCAAACCGTTCTCATCAAAAGGGAAAAGGCTGCATTTCCATGTGTCTGAAAAAGCAAAAATTCCTGAGGAGATTGTCACCTCTCTGACTACAACAAGGTAGCCTGGCTTTCCCTGCTTGGAAATTCCTACAGAAAAAAAAATGCATCTGGTTCCAATAGACAACTAGTGTTTGGGAGGGGGAAAAATTAAGGTCTATTTGATGTGGTGGTCCATGGGCATTACTTACATTTCAGTGAAACCCCACCTCACAGAGAGAAGGGTCCTGGTCTGACTGGCTGGCTCACCAGGGTGGATATTTTGGAAAGGCTTTGGCCATCCCTCACAGCTGCACTCTCCTCCCTATGATTCCAAGTCCTGCCTACCACTCCCAGAGGCTCCCACATCCTAAGTCGCCTTCCTCCTACTGAGCTCACAAATGAAGTGCTGCTTTTCTTAAATTCTTTAGCCAGCATTTTCCTGAGAATGCATTTTTTGTGTGTCATGGGTACAGCCCAACCCCTCACCCCCCTTGCTTTCCATCCTGTACCACCATCAGGGTGCTGCTTGGAGGGGATATACCCTTGGTGTGTCTGCAGCAACACAGACTCACACTTCAACCAAATCCTGTTTCTCGTTGTCTTTTGTTTACATTCCTCCAGCCAGTTTTCAATCCAGAGAGCAGCAGTCATCTCTCCACCAAATCAAGTTAATTTTTCAATTAAGCTATTGTATTACCTCTACTCCATTCCCAGGATGTTTGATTTACTACTCCTTTTTTCTGATTTTTTTGTTTGTGTGGGTTGTTTTTTGGTTTTTTTTTTTGTTTTGTTTGTTTTTTAGGACTTAATTTTGCCTGATAAAATACAGTTTCTCTAAACACTTGCAATCTGCTGTTCTTTCTGTTTAGAGTTGGTACACCCATTGCTTTAGGTGTCCTATGCCAAGATGGGAAATTTGAATTTCTCAGGGTTTGCATTGCTTTGCAGCAAGGTGAGGCTACTGAATCCCATGGACCCAGGACACCCCACTGAAGATACCTCTCTGCAAGGGGAGTCTTCTCCTCAAGATGTGAACCCCTGCGATTGCGTGTCAGAAGGTCCCTCTGTACTTTAAGCCTATGCACAAGAATCAACACTGAAAACTTAACTAATACCTGTGGCTGTTAAAGCATCTTCCCTTGCTTTAATCTAGAAAGCAACTTCATCTGCAAGTTCCGCTTTGCCTGTAACTTTGTCCCCAACACTGCTGTGAACACACAGCTGGTAGTTGAGAAACAAGTCCTTACACACCCATCTCTGTATAATCAGCACTGTATCTGGCAATAAAATTGAGTGGTCCCAAAAAAACACTTCTGATGAGCCAGCTTGAAGATGAAACATAGCATGTGGGGAGGTTCGGATTGGATATTGGAAAGTATTTCTTCACCGAGGTGATTATTACGCATTGGAACAGGCTGCTCAGAGCAGCGGTGGAGTCACCATCCTCGGAGGCATTTTAAAGACGTGTACATGTGGCACTTGGAGACATGGTTTAGTGGGGGTTTGGAAATGCTGGGTTGATATTGAACTCTTAGAGGGCTTTGAGGGCTTTTACCATATAACAGCTTTATGTGCTCAGTATGGGGGGACTATCCCATGCCAAGCAAAGTGAGCGAGCTGGTGACACCCATAGCAGGGTGTGCCCATATACAGCCCTGCAGGCATCACCCTCTCACTGTCTGTCTCCAGCTGCTTTCTGCTTCTCCAAAGAATCATTAAGGTTTGAAAAGATTTCTGAGATCATCAAGCCAAATCACTTGTTTACATATTACTAAGAAAGTGGAAGATCTGAAGCAAAGTTCATGAGTGTAATTCCCTCCACACTACTGATGAAAGTAAAAGCTCTTCTGTGCCAACTCATGCCACCTCATCTCACAGCCAACAAGGAGCTCCCCACATCTCCATCCAGCTCCCAGCTGACTTCTGCATCCATGTGCAAAACCCAGAGGCACCACATGGACTGGAGGCAATCCTGGGGCACCTGAGCTCTGCATCCAATGTACAAATGAACCTTCGCTACAATGAAGTTTGACTAGGTGCATAGCTGATGTAATATTGGTAAAGTACAAGGAAAGACAAGATTATATATCACTCCCATGCACCCTCCTGCACTGCAGAGCTGCCACATGGCATCACAGGGCCTCCACCAGCACTGCCATCCCACTGCAAGTCCCCGTGTGGTGCAAATTACTATGGCAGGCTACTGCTCTGAGGAGGAAGGGCTGTGGCCTCTCAAGAGGTACTCGAGTAATTTATTCTGACAAGTGTAGCTTGGTTTTAATCATCAATAATTCTTCTGAACAAAGCATCTTCAAGTAAGTGGACTGTAGTCTATTTTGTAAAGCAGTGAAGTTGGAGTGAGTAAGAGGAGGGTTCACTTCAGTGTTTGCTGTTAATCAGTGATAATAAAGGTGGAAAAATTATGGAATTTGCAGATAAGCAAAGTGTAAATGAGTGAGGTTCAGTGTAGACGAGATACTTTCACTTTCTGCTGAGAAGAAATATAGCGAAGTACTCGACATCTTGATTGCATTTTCCAGTCCTACATACATTGGTTGTGCTATCTGGGCTCTGCAGTTACAACAAAGATATTGGCTGCTCCCCAGAGAGCAAGCACTACTGTGTTTAGTCATTGAGGAAATGGGTGGAAAGCAGCTGCATTTTGGAGGAGAAGAAAGAAGTACTGTACCCAAACCACGACCAAGTCAAGAGAAGTCACCTTCATTAGAGTTTTGTGCTGTCATTTGTTTGCACCCATACAGCAACAATGGTGTTTGTTATCAGCTGATCTTCAGCCCGATTTGGAGGCAAAGCCTCCTGTAGGGCACAGGTTACTGGCAGGGCAAAAACCTCACATGACAGCACCCAGAATCCTTTAGGCAGCCCGTAGCAGAGAGGGTGACACACACACAGGATAACTCCTGCAGATGAGCTTACTCGTGCACACTGCTGGAACCACCAAGGGAGGTGGTGTCCTGTCCCACACGTGGCAGCATTCCTGGAACCTCCTACACACCCAGCCATGGCTGCTATCAACAGGCTACCCTTGCTCACACAATGTAAAGCAGCCCATTTCTCAGCAATGACATTGTATTCCTCCTGCAGTTTTACAAAGCTCTTCGACTCTCCAGCATCCCAAGAGGCAAATCAGCTCAGCTGCGGCAATACCAAAGTGTCGGTTTTCCTTGTTTCCAGGTGTGAAATGACAAACACTGTATCTCCCTCTCTAAACCCCTGGTCCTGTTTTAGTAGCACTATCCACAGCTACAGCCATGGAGAGAGTGGCAATCCTGGTGTTGAGGCAAGCAGGAATTTCTGCACCATTTATTACAAAAAAATATATAGTCTTAGTTTCCCCAAGAGTTGTTGATTTCAAAGAGACAGTTTTGCTCCCAAGTTTACTTTTGAGGCATCCAAGCCATGGAAACGCAGTAACTCCCGTGTGATGGGTTTTAGTGGCCAGCACAAAATAAGAGGAGTGGTATTTGTAGCAACCACTGGCAGGGAAACCCTTGCACAAAGGATGCTACCAAGAGGTCGGGAACATCACTAAACTGGTGTGCTTATTATATATTTTTTTCCCAAATTAAAACAATATTTTCTATCAACACTAAAGAAATTTTGCTGAATTTTAATCTACTGTTTTGAAGGCTGTTGCATCATGTCATTACTTTAAATTTCCACATTTGTCAATACAAAATGATATTCTGTCAACATCAAAATATCTGGAGAACACTAGCTGACATTTCTGCTTGCAAGTGTGTTTGGGGAGCATTTCTACATTTATTTGCATGGAAGAAATACGGTTTTAAGCGGCTCTTGAGTTGCTCACTTTCAGAAGAGATTATCAAAACACTGGATGAGAAGCTCAGCACAAAGCTTGGAGAATTATCCTATAGGAGCTGATCTCATCTATCAAATCAGACCTGCATGTAACAGCTCGAGTCATTGCTGTGCCATTCGTATTTCTTTGCACCACTTTATTCTTCAGGGAGTGTGGAAAAAACGGCCACATTTTCAAAGAACGAATGAGCCTGGCCATAAAAAGCTCCTCCCAGGGTAAGTTGTTTCATCTGGGAGAGCTGTTCCTCCAGCGAAGGACGTTGGAGGGGAGAGGCAGACCCTTCCTCCAGAGAACGGCGGTTTGCCGGGGCTGGAGAGCCCGGCCCGACGCTGCCGGACCAGGCGCGGCTGCAGCCCCGTCCCCGCGCCGCCTGCCAGCGTCTCCGACACAAAAGGGGAAAAAAACGCAGCGTTGCACCAAGCCAATTTTCAATCAAAAGAGGGTTACTTTGGAATAAAAATAACTCTTTCCAAATCGTTTTAGCCACATTTTACTTCTCGTGGAGGGGAAAAAAAAAAAAAAAAAAAAAAAAAAAAAAAAAAAAAAAAAAAAAAGTGAACTTACTTTTTCTCCCTCTGAGGACTAGCAATCAACGTTTACCGATTTCACTATGAGACAACAGAGCATTTTCTCGCTCTGAAATCCAGCCCGTTCTTGCTATGACTACCTAGTGACAAAAGAGAGGAGGGAGCCTGGGGAGAAAATCACCTGTAAAAAATTAGGTAACAGAGTGTGAAAGGTCTGTGCTATTCAGGAAATACTTACTGCTGGATTTAATTACAGATTGCAACTAAACTCCGCTTTCCTTCCCCCGCCCCCCCCCCGCCCCCCCTTTTTTTTTTGAACTTCAGACATACAATAACATGACATTTATTGAATGTGGTAGCGTTGCAGTGCTTGTGATATTAAAAAGCCCGGAGAACTTTGTTTGTTTACAATAAACTTTAAAAGTGTACTTTCTACACAAGATTAATGAGAGTTTTATGGAGGAAAGCAGGGTTTTATCCATGTGCATAAGGAATTACCAATTACAGAAAGAGGAGGCTGCAGGGAGCCCTGCCGGAGAGCTGCCCAGGTGCCCGGGCTGCTCGTGGCAGCAACACTCCCCAGCCACATCCTAGGGGCAATCTTCTTTTTACAGCCCAGCAAGCTCCCTCCCTGCCTCCCGGCACAGGAATTGGCTTCAAGCCAGTCCCTCACACATTTGGTCTACATTGCTATTTTCCCCTCAGTATATCAGCTGAGATGAGCGGTCCTGATACAACAGTATTAAATGTCAAACGAGCGAAAAACAATGTGCAAAGCCAATGCAACTCTGCATTTAATTTAGGCAGTGTCAAAGGAAGGAGCAAAAAGGAATGGTGATTTTTTTTTTTCTTTACATTTTATAAAACCGCCAAATCCAGCTCATACTTGAGGCTCCTGTCCTTACCACCTCACTAGAACCCATTTTCTTCCCTCATTCCCTAACAATATTAAGTTAATCAAAATAAGCAAAAAAATCCAAACACTATCTGCCTACATATGAGTCACTAATTTGACATGGCAATGTTTAAAACTTTTGCTCTGCTGTGCATTTAATTTTCCCCACTTTGGAACAAGATATTAGGACTTTATTTCTAAATGCATTGATTAAATTTGTGTCTCTGCTTTCACAGACAGAAATACAGCAGCTTTCCTCTCTGTGTAGGTAATGAGGCATCCAACACCCTGGAATTCATTTTAAAAATTTGTATTCCATCATAATTATCTCCAGTCGTTTGTCCATAATAAAACAACTTCTAATATAACAAATACTGTTCATGCAGAACACATGGATTTGCTATCAAGAGTGTCCTTTTACACTCACAAAAGGGAATAAAACTCTGAGTCCAGGCAAAAAATCTGTTCCCCGGAAGGAGTTATCCTGTCAGTGCTACGGGATAATTTACAGGATCTGCCACATTAGGAGCCTGTGACTTTACTTTTTTTGGCTTTTATGAGCTAAAGAACAGAAGCAGGGTCACTGGAGAGATTAGTTTTCCTTTCTGCCACGAACATAAGGGAAGGAGACAGAGAGACACACAGCAAATAAGTGCTCTGCTGCACCCTGAAAATTAAAATACAGCTGGATTATGACTCTAACGATGTCAGCTTTTTCAGGGCTCATAGACTTCCAACACACAGCATGGGCACAGAGGACTTGTATCCTCAGCATTTAACCAAACCAAGGAATTGGAAATTGTTTTCTTGCATTTTTTGCTTCTTGATTTGCTTTTTAACAAAACAAAAATTTGCTCCCGTTCATGAAGAGCACAGTGGAAATCAGCAGTAAATTCTTCTGCAGATACATTCTCTGCAAGGAAGTGAGGTACAGTACCATTGGAGTAGCACAAAGGCAGATTTTTCTCTTCCTCTGTGTTACAAACAATAAAAATTCAGGTGATAATTTACTCTGCAGTGCAGCAGCACCCAAAGCAGGAGCACAGGTCCCTCCCATTGCTTGAAAAGCACACACACAAGGGATAAGGAAAAATAAAAAATGGAGGCATATTTCAATTTTCTAGCCTTTTCTTTCAATTGGTTATAATTGAAAATCAAGGGGGAAATCAGATTTCAAACTCTGCCTGCACTTTTTATACATCTGCGCTTTTGATTTATCCAAGTTACATGAGAACAGAAGAGGCATATTTGCCTCTGTGCCTCTGAAATGAAGAGACAAAACCTTATTTTTGCAATTACAGCAACATATGTAGGCTAAAATAAGAAAGTTTCCTATTTTTTAAATTTATTTCCGCTCTCTGTTTCCTGGAAAAAAAAATTACATTGCAAGTCTATTCTGGAGGAAAAATATATTGTTGTGGAAAGGGAATTTAAACCTGAAAATCAGCTTTCTGCAGCGCTTGATTGAACTGTGTCATGTTAACATTTGAATGAGTTTCTCTACCTACACATTTTTGTTAACTGGTTTAATAAATTATGGTAGACCTTTAAAACACGGCTGGAGCTGCACAGGGTACAGCCAAACAGTACAGCAGAAGGTAAAGGCATGATATTTTAGTGCTTTCAACAGGAAGACTGTAATATTTTTAGTATTTATTATTATTACCATAATCAAGAAATGAATAGCTGAAGTCTAATGCTTTTAGTCTAATGTTTTTGGTAATTTTTCAAAGTAAACTGCAAAAAACAGAAGGAAACCTTTTATATCCGAAAACCTATTTGAACCAGTTAGTTGGAAAAGTTAAATTGGAATATTGCACAAATATACTCAGATCATGGGGTAATTTAATACTACAGCAAAACGCAAGAGGGAAAATTAGATATTCAACAAATTACTTTTTCAGCTAAATTATTTGGGATAGTTAATGGTATTAAAAGTCTCTCTTCTTCTTTTCCACACTTTTTTACAAGCATTTGCCTACCAAAACATCAACAACTTTACATTTCTCAGGAGGTGCCTGATGGGATCAAAATGCCATTTCTTAATCAGAGAACAAACTAGGTTCGTGCCCTGCAAGTTTTGTAGGTGTTGTTATTAAATGATGGATGGATAAGACAAATGTACTCTATTGTGAACAAATTGTGAGATACCAAAGGGATAGTCACTTAAAAAAATAATACCATGTTATTTATATTTTAAATGTAAATTTCACAATTTTGTATGAATAGCTGTATTTAGGTATCTACTCGCATTTAACATTATTGCAGAAACCTAAACTAGATATGTAGATTCAGTTTTGTTTTGTTTTGTTTTTAAATTGGTATCCATGGAAAATACAAATTAATTAGCCACATGTAATCAAAATTATTAATGTGATCTCAGCTATTCAGTTGACTTGCATTATGCAATATATGATCCAATAAATTAGGTAAGATAACAAAACTAAAAAATAAGGCTTAAGGTCTCAGTACAAATTAAACTATAAAACATTGTACTCAGTGCTTGAAAACACCCCATCTCTCATTTCTAAATTATTTAAAGCTAATAAAGGTGGTTTCAAGAAATAAGGAGAACAAACTTATTCAAATTTTGTGTGAAAAAATAATAGAATCTGACAACTTATGAAAGGACTTTTGTCTAAAAAGAGCTAGAGAAAGCATAAATAGAACACAGTGATTACAAAATACCCATAATCATCTGACTGGGCATTTTGCGTGCTAGATGCTTGTAAAAATGGAGATTATAAACTGAACACCATAAACCCCTGCATAGTGGAGAGAAGAAAAACCCCCAGACTCAAGAACACAATTTGCTTTGCACCCTCCCTGTGCTGCAGCCTTTCACTCCGAGAAGGCTTTTAAACCAAATCTGGCTACAGGACAGGAGTGGAAAATGGATGAAATATAGGTTAGTTCTGCTCTTTCATCCCTTTCTTGTGGCAGTGCGAGAAGAGACCCTTGGGGTCTTGTTTGTCACAGGGCAGAATTTCTTCCAGTGCCTGTGCCTTGTCCTAGACACAAGGCTGGCTGAGCAACCCACAAACGAGGCTGTTTGCAGCTAAAGCTGGTTTCCGAAATGGAGAGTGGGGGTGACACTGTCCCTATCCTGTGCCCTCCATTTCATCCCACGGACAGCTAAGGAGAAATACTCCTACAATCAGGAGAGGGAGAAATTAATCCAAAAAGAAACAGCAAACTTCTGTTTAAAAATAGTGATAGCAGCAACAATGAATACTCCAGAAAAAGCAGACGGCAGTTGATGGATTTATGTAATTAAATTAATCTGGTGCATATTCTCTAAAGCATCAGTCTTGTAATTAATAAAATCCATTCAACCCAACTCTACATTTAAAAACCTCTACAAATCTTTAAAAATTAACTGATGAGGATTGGGGCAGGGGGAAAAAAAAAAAAAAGACCAGTAGAAATCCACAAAGCAGCCTCCCAAGCTGAATCAAAGTGTCACATCAGAAGAGTGAAATACTGGAAATTCACATAAACTTTAAGGAGAAATTTTGTTGTGGTGATTATTCAGGAACTACACTAAGCAAGAAAGCTATGACACAAACTGCCACAGTTTACAAGGTAAACTACCAAAACCAAAACCACTTCTTTTTTTTTCTTTTTTTTCTTTTTTTTTTTTTTTTAATACCTTGGTGGCCCCCTTTTGGTCTATACAGTTCAAGGCATTTTTCCTCGTTTAAAATTTAATCAGAAAAAATACAGTAACTTTTCACTGGTGAAGTCTTAATTGAGAGTCTCATGGCTGCTCCATCTTAATGACGGTCCACTGTCCCTGTGATCAGTTTAGCTCCTGTGAACATGCACGAGTAGCAGCTAGGTCAAAGGACTGGGCTGATTTCCATCAGAAAAATCGCCCCCCAATGCAAAATCCTGTTTATACAGTATCTTGATAGACAGTAGGAAAAAATTTTAAATTATAATAAATACTAAAAAAAAATTTTAAAAGAGTGAAAAGAAAAAAAAAAAGAAGAAAAAGAAGAAAAGAGAAGAAAAGAGAAAAGAAAAGAAAAGAAAGAAAGAAGAAAAAGAAAAGAAGAAAGAAAGAAAAGAAGAAAGAAAAAAAAAAGAAAATGAAGAAAAAGAAAAGAAAGAGAAAAGAAAAAAGAAGAAGAAAAAGAAAGAAAAAGAAAAGAGAAGAAAAAGAAAAAAGAAAAAGAAAAAGAAGAAGGAAAAAGAGAAGGAAAAAAGAAAAAGAAAAAGAGAAAAAGAGAAAAGGAGAAAAAAAAAAAGGACCCATTCATTACCTTTGCTACAGTACACTCAATAGGGGAAGGCTGAGGCGGGTGTGCGGATGATAACTTTGCCTTGCTACATTTGTATGTGCAACACTGAGGAGAGGAAAACTCCCCAGCAAGTGGGAGCCGGTGCCTGGGTCCAGGTTCTTGGCATGCTGCTAGCACCCAAACCTCAACCGATCTTTGAGGAGAAGAAAGCAAAGTTTTGATACATATTAATTAGACACTCCCCCCCTGCCCCCCCCCCCCCCCCAAAAAAAAAGGGGGGGGGAAAAAAAGTCTCATCCTGACGACTTTCATATTACAGTGCTAGTAATTATGCCACAGAAAACAAGATCTTTCCACGTTCAACATCACTGTGTGAAGACGAGCTTATTTCCAGCAGGGATATTGAGTCCTGCCATCTGAAGGGCCAATCAAGTGTGAAGTACAGTATAGTTTTAGACTCAGTTGAAAGGAAAAAGCTTGACTACTAGTTCATAGCATGACAACTTTCATGGATTAGCTCAGACCCTATTCTACTCTGTGAAAGGGTATCACAGCATGAAGACAGTTTTCAATGCACTAAACTTTAATAGCTGAGTGGGGGAGCCAAAGCTTCCTTTTGGTCTCTATAGAAACAGTATAGCCAAAATTTGAGCCAAAATTAAGATTCCTTGGTTTCAGTCCTGTATTCACCCTCCAAAGTCCCTATTCACAAGAAGTATTCAGACTACATGTATCTCTCTCTCTATACATAGATATACACACATATATAAGAAGCAATAATTTAGAGAAAAATACATACATGCTTGTACGTGCCATTGTTCCAATGGAAGATGAAGTGAGTTAAATGCAATTAACTAATTCCCAAGAGCCCTGCCACTGCTCCCTGGTGTCCCCAGAGTCCTGAAAAGAAGTAACGGGTGCAGAGAAGAACCCAAGGAGGTATCACCAGCACTCACTGGCATTCCCCTCCCATCTCATCTGCAAAGCTGTGCACCCTTCATATCCCCATCCCACCAGAAGCCCTCACCCCTTTGGTATCCCCCAGAAAGTTGGAGATTTTATTTAGGCACCAGCTCCCCAAGCAAGGCACTGCTTCCCCTGAGCATCTCCATATGGAGTGCCATATTTTGGCTGTTGTTGCCAGAGGCTGATGGAAACTTAACCTGCAGTGGCAGAGGACAACAGTGTTCAACCCAGCAGCAGAGGTTCCCCATCTGCATTTTAAGAAAAGCACTCTCATGATGAAATTAAGTTCTGAGAACAAGGGAAAAAAAACACATTCCCACAACAAACTCTTCCCCTACTCCTCTTGCCCAGCCCTTGCAGAGAGTGCAGGTGGGTTCCTGCCAGCATTGTGCCCACAGGGCCAGTGGGTGTGCCCATCACACTGCGATGCAGAGCTAACAGAGCCAGCTCCTCCACAGCATTAACCTTGTCCCTTGTTTCACACTCGACCATGCATTTCCTAGCTACAGTTCCCAGCAAAGATTACCCCTGTACACCGACATGCAGGCAAACACAGTTTCTCTTCCCACCTCTCACACATCCTGTCTTTGCAATCCTTTGATCTGTGCTGTAGGAGCAGGGCTGGGCACCCCCCGAGTGTTACCTGCAGGTACACACATTGTGCTTTCCACCTGTCCTATTCAGGTTTGTTCCTGTTCCACCTGTCCTGTCCAGGTTTGACACCTGTGCCTGGGCACTGGCAAGGGCGAGTTGGCTCTCTCTGTAAACTTGGCTGGGCCACAGATGCCTTTGTTTCCCTCTTCCCCCCCCCACACCATCAGGATGTATGAGTGTCTCCTGTGGAGAGTCTACATTTCACTATAATGCTTCTACCCTCCCTTTCTGGAGCACTGATCCTAAGTCACCAGAGTCAGAAACTTGCCTTGCACGGCCAGAGAAGTGATTTCCCTACCCCCTCAAGCCCCCTGCTTTGGGTCTGAAGTTAATCCAGCTCTGAGCAAGGTCTCTCTACAGCATCCATGTTATCAGAGCTGAGATTTCTGCACAGATGCCGGTTTTGATGTTAAGGCAGGGTGGTCCTTGGGGTTCTAGCAACCCTGACCAGCCCTCCTTAGCCAGAGAGCCTGGATCAGCCCAAGTCCATCTCCTGCTGAGCAGGGACCTGGTGTGGGAACATGAACTTCACCACAGGGATTGCAACTGGTTGCACATAGAGGGGTTGTGCTGCCCTGCTCATCTCTCCCCAGGGCTCTCCAGGGCCCTGCTCTTCTGTGCCCTGGGAGTCCCACAGATCCTGGCATCAATCTCCAGGCCTCACCTCAGCAGCAACCCAGAAGGATCCAAGAATCGTCACAAGGCTAAGGAAGCCTAACATCACCCATCCATCTTTCGTCCAGACAAGCATTGTCCAAACCCCTCCCTGAATACAGTCTGCTGTGTACATCCACTAAAGAGGTTCTACAAAGACAAATTTTGAATAAAAAGTTCACCTACTCACAAAGAAACAGAAATTGCACATTAATTCCTTAGGCCAGCATGGTCCAAAGCTGCTGTATCTTCTTTCTTCACTGTTGCAGAGCCACCCTGTCCTAGGACCGTCAGCTTTGCCACTCTCCCAGTACATGCTTTCCACAGAGGTGCAAAGGGCTGCTTGCTGTGAAACACCCATCTCATTTGGGAACCTCTGTCCAACTGTTCCCAGGGGAAAAGGGGAGGTTCCAAAGAGCACCCCAAATCAACAGACATTATTAAGATATCCTTAATAAATTTCAGTCATAACCACATCCCATGTAGATCCTGTCTGCTTGAGCATCACTTCACAGGCTGAGTGCACAGATCCAGTTTTCCAAAGATCCCATCTGTGTGCTCCAAGGAATGCTGACAGGCACCTCACAGATGAGCAAACATCTGCACATTGGAGAAAAAGCATCAGCACTATTGCTGTGTGGTAAAGAAACTCACATTCCCTCCTGGAGGAAGTACCTTTGGACCAGCCAGGCCTGCTCAGGTACTCACTGTAAGTAAAAACTGCGCTGGCACTGGGCAGCTGCTGGAGAGCGCAGCAGTGCGTGCAGGCTGGAGGGAGAGCTGTCTTGTCAGAGTCCTCACGCTTCAGGCTGGACCACAGCCTCCAAGGCCACCTCCATCTGGAGAAACCTGGACTACCAGCAATCTGAGGAAAAAAATCTGTCCTTGGAAAGCAGCTCCTTTTTCTTGTCCCCTGGTGAAAGGGAGGAAAATCCCTGTGGTCTCGGCATCAGCAAAATTGCCTTTGATGCTCAGACCCACTCATCATTAGGACTGTAAGCAGAAATTAGAGAGACATGCTTATGGTTAAACACTATTTCCTCTGTTGGTTAAACACTGTCTACTTCTCTCTCCATTAGGAACAACATTTCCAAAGCCCCGGGGTGTAATAATAACACTGAATGGAGACTTTTTCCTTTGTGCAGTGCTCAGCTATGGAGGGAAACGATTTGCAGTTTAAATTATTTTCTTTCAACAGACTTGGGAAAGCCACACTGTAGTAGTTACACACACACTGGACAGGTCCCATACTGACAGTCTCTTCCTGAGCAGCCAAGTATTTTTCCAAGGGCTGGATCAGACCCAATGCACCAAGACCACCAAGACCAGTCATTTTTGCACAGGACAGAAAGATCAAAATGTGGTCCATGGGCACACACTGACAGCTCAATCGATCACTGAGTTGCTGCCCTGGCCAGTCAAGTGCACAGGTGGATGAGTCAGCGCTCTTACTTATACCTACTCCCAGGGCCCTCGGGCACTACATGTGTTAGATGCCATTGATGTTGCAGCAGCTTCCTTGCTGGACATCAAGGCATGTTGGAGCAAACCCCTCATGTGTGAAGGGAGGGCCAACCTTCTGCACTGAGGAATCCCCTCTATTCAGCCCCAGAGAGGTTTATGTTTGGAGTCAAACCAGACAGCTATCAGTGTGGCCAAGCCCTACTTGGGTGGGGACACCTTCAGTGCCAGAGCAAAACAGTGCTGACAGCCAGCCTGGACATGCCACTGCCACCCAACCCCATCCTGGGGCAGACACGAGGAGAGGAGGATTTGGGAGCTGACAGCAGGAGGCAGGTTTGCCTCTCTGCAAGCACCCAGAGAGGAAGGAGCCCAACTAGGCTGATACTGGACGGGTGAAAGTGGGCTGTGCCATCCCCAGAGCAGGGGCATGATGCTGGGAAAGCCCAGCTTCTCTGTTTCTCCAGCCAAAGCAAAGACACTGCTCAAGGCAGCTCTGCCACTGGCCTAGCTCAGCAGAGATGTCTGAGAAAAAAACAACACCCAGCACCACACAGATTCTGGGAAGAGCCTAGAATGGCTGATCACAGCCATGAACTGAGCAGTGCCAGCTGCCATGGGCACAGGACCTCACTAGAGGAAAGATGCATACATCCAGGTACACTGCAGGTCTTGGTTTGGTACTGTGAGACCCTGCAGTGTCTCCAAGGAGACCTCTGTGCCAGATAGGAAACACTGTTGGAAGTCTCACTCTGCTTCAGTTTCTCCTCCTCATTCAGCTGCAGACTCCTAAATGAGTCTTAGTCTGATAATCCTTTTGTCCAAGGAAGATCTGCTTCTTGTGTTCTCTGTTCTATCTGCAGCCCAGCCTTCTCCCCGGTGGAGTCATCTAAAGGATCTCTCACAGTTTTTGCTGCCCAATTTTTGTAGCATTTGAGGCATAAACTGTTTGATAGATTCTGAATGGTTGCTTTTGTTTCCCCAAAAAGGTGCTATTTTGTTCACAAACACTCCAAGGAGCTCAGCAGTCTCTTTTCCTACATCTCTTTTCATCATTTTAACACAAAAGCAAAAGCTTTGAAATCCCCATTTCATGTTGGTACATTAGATATCTGAATTCCTCCCACATGAGAAGCCTAAGTCTGAACATAAACTCACCCCAAAATCTCAAGTTTTGCAATTTAGGCATTTTCCTTTGATGCATTATTTAAATATACATTTTAATTATAAACTGAGAGAGCTTAGCACGATAATTTAATAGCCAAACCCTACATTGGGACAGATCCTCACCTGCTGCCAAATCTGGGCTGCCTCCTATCCATCACCTATCCATCAGCTTTCTCCTCCTCCATCCTCCACTCCTACTGAAGCACTTCATTAAATTATTTCAACAAGCTTCTCTAATTGGAGTTCAAAGAATTCAGCTAATAAAATATTTAAACATTTATGTACCCAAAATTAATCAATTTAGAAAACATCTGGAGGAAAAAAAACCCAATAGTTTTATGAAACATCATGCTTCACAATGAATTTCTAGAGAAGAAATTGTGTCCCTGCTGTTTAATTTAAGGAGGAAATGATCACCCATTACTTTTCTTGATTTCAGGAGAGGTGGGAGACCTCTACATGTTTTACCTTCTTTGTTCCTATATTTCCCAACCTGTTTAGTTGCAGTCATTGTTCCTCCAAGAATGGAGTGATGTTTTTTCTGTTCCTAGTCCAGATGGGTCCATCCTTCCTCGGTGCACTGCTGCACCAAGAGCAGAGCAAAACCTTATCCATGGCTTCTCCATGTGTGGAGAGAGCCCCAAGCAAAGTCACACTTTCTTGCTCTTCTCCTGTCTCACTGGGACTAGAGATTGCTCCTCCTCAAATGTCCTTTCATCAAGGTCCATGCTGTGTATACAAAGTTTAACAGATGGATGCAAAGGTGCATCTGAGGCGAGTAGAAAGAGAATGCTACATCCACCCTGGTAGATGGGAAGAGTGTTCAGAAATAGGACTATGGATCTGGTTGGCAGGTGGAGGGAGCAGCCCTGGAAAAACTGCAGATGTTGGGGTGCTTGCAGGGACTTACCTTGCCTCTGTGCCCCTAGATCCTGGGAGCATAACTACAGCCATAGTTGGGGATTTTGTGCACCCAAATCCAGGATTCCTGCTGAATTTGGAGTGTTGAATGGGGAGTTTCAGGGTGTTGAGTGAACCACAGGGGAGGCAGGCTGCTGCACTCAGGTGGGTCAGCCCTGCCCACAGCAGGGTACAGTCCCAGACTGTGCACAGGGTACAGTCACCTCTGCTCAGTGGAATCTCCTACATATCACCACTGGAGCTCTTAGAGGGAAAAATTAGAAGACCACATGGCCTGCATCCATTCAACAACAACCTACTTCATCCTGGCCCCCAAACAAATCCCTGTTTATCCCAGCACTAGAACAGGAGCCTGGATCGGCCACGCCCATCCCACAAGCACCAATTTAACATGTGCCTTTTAGCATTTCACCTGATGAAGATCTTTGATGTCCACCAGGAACTGGTAAAAATGTTGAAGGCAATCAGCAAGCAACCCCCTGGCATTCCCCAGGGTACCGATGCTATCCCTCCCTGTGCATGCACTGATAGCCAGGAGGAGCTGCTGTTTGCAGTGCTGGAAAAGCAGAGGCTGTGGAAAAAAACAGACTTTGTTGCTGCTGGATACCCACAGAGGAGCCAGTGGGTTGATTTATTATGGCTGTGCTTCCAGTTGAAGACATATGCTCTCCAAACCATCATTAAATGCCATGCTGAAAAATAATAATAATAAATTACACTAAACAAAAGCCCAAGGGTTTCCCCAAAGTGATGCATTTTGTGTGATTATGCAGCACAGCACAAGGGTTGGACCTCATGGGCTGGAGTCACTCGTCATGTTCACCAGCACCAAATTCATCCCCCCTAAATATCCTGTCTTTCATTTCTGCTCCCTGGGTTGCCAACAGCAAAGAGATCCCAGTATGCAGGAGGGTTCGATATCTAGGAGATGGAACAAACCCCCACCCTGGGGAGCACTCCCATTTTTGTCTCAGTGGTTGCAAAGGAGGGTTGCTATTATTGCTGCCTCTTTTTCTGCCCTCAGCCCCTGTCAGCAGCCCGTGTCTGGCACTGATCAGATACGATTTGCTCACCCTACGCACGCTCGCCAGAAGTTAAGGCAATTGCAGCAAACATTTATCTACCTGCAGTGGACACTGGGATGGCCACAGCACCTAAGAAACTGGTAAATTAGCTGCATACATGCAGTGGAACTGAATTTGGTTTCCTTTCCACAAAGCCATGAAGATATTTATATATAATTTATCTTTCTAAGTTGTCATGTGGCAAAAGACCTCTCGCTGTGAGGCAAGCTTCTCTTCCTACTTAGAGAGAATTACGTGATTAAATAGAGACCTGAAGAGTTGTGAACAAGCATTGAAGAAGAAAAGGTTTCCTCTTAAAGCCTTAATGAAGTGGGTTCATTCCTCCTCCAACATCAACTTAGCCTTGTGTAGTTTGTTTTCACTCTGGTTAATCACTGACCAAAGCTGTAGTGCGGACCACCAGTTTCCAATAACCCATAAAAGGCAGATCAGAAACTATTGTTCTTTTCTGTAGGGCTTAGCAGACAACAGCTGAATAAACCTGTTCAGAGTCAGAACAGTCAAGGAGGAACAGAAGCCCAGCCATCGGCTGCAGGGAATCCTGAAAAGGAAATTCATTTATTATGACATAATTGATAGCATGCACACAAATACACCACGTGGACCTGGTACAATCTTGTGTAATTAAATACAGAGCAATTACCAGATCACAGTTAGAGAAAGTGATGTTGTTGCAAAGGAGGAATTTGTGACTGCTTGCTCCCTGTGGATGCTAACACTTGGTGGGTGCTCCTGGCACCTGACCGCAGTTCTGGGAAAAATCTTTCCACGGGGCAGAAGCGGTGAAAAAGGGAAACCCATGCAAGTGCATGTTTGGAAACAGCATCCCTTAAAACTGCGAGAGCTGAGCAAGAGGTGGGAAGGGCTGGAATGTGCTGGGAAAATACGAAGCGGCTGCTCATGGTGAAGGATTCAGGGAAGTATGAATCAGCCTCCTAAGGGAGGCCCATTTGGTCTTCTTTCATTAGGATTTGCAGCACTTCTAAGCACGTACAGGGGGGTCTTGGGGTGCAAGAGGGGTCTCTGGTGCCCTAGAAGTTCATCCCTGTCCTACAGCCACCTACCCAAAAGGAAAAGTTTTGCAACAACATAACTATCCCCTGAAATAAAAAAATCGATAAGCGAAGCATTGAGATAGTGCTTTTGTTCCAAATTTGCTTCTGCCCCTTCCCAAAGCATCATGTGAGAGCCTTCCTTGTGGCTGTGCCCCCTCCAGTTCACAGCAATGACTCTGTCAGCCCTTTCTGCTCTGAGACACCTCTCTAACCCCTTCCCAAGCAGGGTCCAGCTGAGGGATCAAGCCTGCTATAGCAAATTTAAAGAAAGGGCAAACCAACTGTGTAAGCAGCCTGAACAGAGGCACTGGTGATAATGTGAGGAGGAACATGTTCCCTCCAACCCATGGAGCAAGGTCTAATTCAGCTACTTGTTCCCTGCCCCAAAATCTTTGAAGCCCACTTGAAAGTAGCTCATCCCTTTCATCTCTGCACTGGCACCAGCACCCAGGGTAAGACCTCATGCTTTTATGGTGGGATTCTCATCCCTGTGTCTGAGAGGGGACCCTCCTCACTGCCACTTCCCAAGGCAAACAACAGCACCAGGTTCCCTCCATCTGCTCCAGCAGCTCCTTCTTCCTGCTGGGTGCCATTTCTATTCTCCACACTGATGACAGTGAGCCCTGTCTGAGCACTGCTCTCCAATACAGCCAGGGCAGGACTTGCCTTCCCCACTGCCTTCCCTATGCATCCCAGTACCAGTTTGTCTTTCAGCTGAGGCAAAAGGATTTCCAGCATCACTGAGAGCTATCAAAAAATAAATAGCAGGACCCATCCCAGTGAAGGTAGATGCCAGGCTCTTCTCTTCCCAGGGGATGATACACTGAGGTTAATGGAAAATTCATGACACCTGTCCACACAAAACTTGTGATTTCGGGGAAAACAGTAGGCCTGAAGGGAAAAGCAGGCACCAGGGGGACAGGGTGAAATCCCTGTGGGGAGTAGCTCTGTAGCAGTGCAGGCAACATATTTTGGAGGTCTCTTGGGAGAGACACGGAACTGCTTTGGTCTTGGTGGTGGGAAGAAGTAAGTGGAAAGGTTCAGGGAAAACCAGCAGGAGTCAAAGCAGCTGTTCTCTCAACCCATTTCTTGCCTGAGATAAAGCAAAAGAAGTAAGTGAAACGTGGGTAAAAATAAAGATTAAAGAATAATAAGCAGAGGCTGATGAAGAGCAATGAATTGTTTGGCTGAACAAGGATTTGTTGTTGCTGCTGCCTGGAGCAGGGAGGGAGGGAGGGGTTGTGGGGGAAGAGCCACAATTTGTTGGGAGTGCCGCAAACTTTTAGACATCATTTTCTGTTTTACAGCAGTTTATTCCTCTCACCTGCATGCTCCATGGGGAAATATTGGTTGCTTTAATTCTAACATTTGTAGTGGAACCCATTCTCTAAACTTTCTGGCTGTGTGATTCAAACGAGCCTTCTCTTTCCTCTTTTTGTTCTCACAAGAAAATCAATTCACTTGAAGAGCCTCTTAATCCCATTTTTGCAATCAACAATTGCCACTTGTATATGGCTCTAATAGATTAAGAAGTGGGATGATGCGGTTGTCTGGTCTAATTCAACCCTATTCAGGTAACTGCAGCCCAAGGCACTTTGTAGTGCCAAGTGTAGAGCTCTACAGGAAGACTTTTGCTATCATAATTTCCTGTGGAGCTATGCACTGCCCCCACTGAGTAGCCTGAATTACTTTGAATTAGGCCCGACAACCACAGAGAGCAGAAATCCAACAAGCAACAATAACCAAGTCTTTGAGCATGACTTGCATGGGTTATTTTTTTTTTCTCTTTTTTTTCTTTGCATTTGAACAGAAAGAAGGAATTTCAAAACGCGCATCTATTTAAATGACAGCGACCTGCCATAAATCAAGTGGGAAACAAAAGGGGAAAACAGTTTAAGTGAGAGAGAAGTTGAAGTGAAGGAAAAATTAATCAAAACAGTTTTCAAAAAAAACTTCATCGTAAGAGCCTGTGAAAAAAAATTCAGGCCTACAGCATCTCCATGGCAACAGAGAACAAGCACATGTTGGATACCAAAATCATAAAAGGTTTGTTTTGCAGGAATGAAAGAGACAGATGGATCCATGTTAGTTTTAGTTTAATTTTTTAAAACATTTCAGGCAATTTTTCAGCCAGCATGCCCAAGCAGTAAAAGAATACCTAGAAAATCATAAAAAAACTTTGGTGACAGTTCTGCAACATGCCCCCTAAAAAAAGAAGCACCAGAGTAGATTTAAAGCCATAAATATAAGGCTTAAAACCAAGACATGACTTGAAAGTCAGGCTGACATCGCATCAGGTAAACCAGGCTAACACTGCTTTTCAAATCGTAAAGCCAGCTCTACAAAGGAGTAATTCTGTGTGTAGGGAAAAAAAAACCCCTGGCATATGTTAAATTGTAGTGTGGTTCCAGAGAGTGAATAAATTGGACAACAGAGTTTAAAACGTGCGTCTCAAGGGGTACAAGTTAAAAATGCTCTGGGTAGTAAAACTCTGATCTCAGGGGAGTGAAAAGAGGTTTCTTCCCTTTTTCTTCCCCCCCCCCCCGGCTCTTTTTTTTTTTTTTTTTTTAATTTGTCATCATCCCGTAATTATTACCAACATGGCAAAAAATGAATTAAATCTAAATAAATATCGAAGGTTTCTCTTCTTAAGAGTTTCAATCACTATTCCTACTCTTTTACCTTTCTGTGTTCAGAAAATAAAGAGAACAAAGCAGGAGCCCTACTGGTTCAAAACTACCAGAACAGACAAACAACAGAGCACAACTGTTCCCTCATGCATGCCTGGGATTAGGATAAAAGCAGAAAAGACTTCTGAGAAAAAGAAAACAACAAAAGAAACAGGAGTGCTGACAAAACTTTTTTTCTTTCTATTGAGGCAAAAGAGAGAAAAAAAAAGGAGCTCTGCTAATAAAAAAAAAAAAAAAAAGAAAAAAAAAAAAAGGAAAGAAAGGCGGGGGGAAGAAATGAGAAAGAAAGATTGAAGAAGAAAGATTAACAAACAGAAGTAAAAGGGTTTCACCTCCTGTGTTACTTTTTCCTTCTAGCCCAGTCTGGTCAGGGAAACAAGGCACAGGAGAAGAGCAGGTCCTGCCCAGGGCACACTGGCTGCCAGGCCATGGCTCCATCCTGCTCTTCAGTGCTGTGGGCATGTCCCAGAGCCCAGGCTGGGCTCTGCTCCCACTCTCCCCATTGTGTCATGCCCAGATGCTCCTACACCCCAAACTCTTGAGTTTCTAAATTATATTATTAAATTTTAAAAATCCAAGACAAACCAGAATCGTTCCAAAGGGCCCCAGAGGTCAAAGTGGCTAAGGATGAAACAATTTAAGATCTTATAAACTCCAAACTTCAATCAAACGAGTCAGTCTCAGTTAAGATGACTGATTTCTCACCAAACTGAGACCCACAGCACATTTGCACTGGGACAAGAAAGATCAAAAAGGTTTTCCCAAAGCTTTTTGGGTTTTGGCAATATTTGCCTGCTGAGACCCAAAGTGTTACAGGGGGATCACAGGTGCCCGTGGGGCCGCCTGATCCAACACCAGCCCCTACACAAGAAGGGTCAATAACCTTGGGCTGCCTGTGCCAGCTCACAAGGGTCTTACCTTTGTCCTAAATTCTCAAAAGTCCAGATCTTGCAAATGGTACCTTACTGGCAGTCCTCGAGCTTTTCAGACCTTTGCTTGTGGAACCACAGTTTCCTCTGTGCTATCACCAGATATCCACATCTGTGTCATCTACACATTTGAGAGGAGCAACAAGGAGGAGCAGCAGCCTTTGCACTGCCAAATGTACAGGCAAAAAGCAAAGTACTCCCCCATGTGTCCTCCCTGCAGTGGCCCTAGGAAGGGATGCTGTCACCTCCCTGGGAAAGGGACCAAGGCCTGCCCAAAACAGATGGCAGACGTGGAGCAGGAGGACCTCAATCCCCACCAGCTTCCACACAGCCCCATATTTTTCTTGGGAGAGAGAAAGACTCTTGGGAGGAGAAAGACTGCTCTAGGATATGCTAGACACAGCACTGAGTCCTTGTGGTGCTATGAGTGGGATACAGCAGTGCCCAGGTGGAGGCAAGCGGGGGAATTTCTGCTTTTCCTGCAATAGAAGTGTTTGGTCAACTATGGGTTCTGTGCACGCAAAGAACAGGACAGGCACTTTGGGGTCAAAATGATTTCTTTGAGCTTGAAGAGAGGGAAAACAAAGCCTTACAAGAGACATTCAACTGTGTACTGTTTTGTGCTGTGTCTGAGGTCATGTCCATTTTCAGCACGGAAGGGTACAATAAGGAAATAAAGTTTTGGAGGCAAGGCACAACTCCGAATGTAAACTGGCATCATTAGAGGCTTAACCCTTCTCCCACCTGTGCTCTGCCTTCTCCAACCATTTACAGCAAATGTCTTCAAATTGTGTTCCAGCAGCTGAGTGCTCAGTAGCAGAAATTCAGCCCCAAAATGCTACACTAACTTTTCACCCATTAGCAATGTGGGATCATGATCCTGAAGATGGAAACATCAAAGCCTGCCATGCTCAGAAGCCTCTCTGGTGGGATATCTGCCAGTGCCTGGAGAGAGTTTGCCAGTGTGACTCCAGGCCCCTCCAAGAACCAGACTCCCAAGGTACCCAGCTCTGGTTTGGAGGGGTGGCACTCCTCCCGGATTAGCCCAGCTGGCCACTGGTTGTCACTGTTGCGCCACTAAAACTGAGCTATGGCCAGTTGATCCCATCGGTACTTAAGGCAATCTTTAATGGAAAGAGCTCCTAAACATTCCCGGGAACATGGTGGCATTTACTCTCTCCAGTTGTGATGCTGGATTAGGTTCCTGTGTCATGGACGATGATGACATGCAACACAGAAGCACCAACGGGCACAGTGTCCATCTCTCATCCAGGCTGTATCTAGTTTCCAAGGTTTCTCCTAAAATAGCATTGTGTTATGCACATGGCAGCAGCAGTAAGACTTACAGAATCACCCAGTGCTGGCACCTAAACTTTGCAAGGTACCCCATCCACACAGGCCCCTCTCCTTGCCACCTCCATCTCCCACACCATGGAGAGAACTTTCCTGTCAGTGCTTGCTGCTCCATCCTCTTCCCCTCTCATGTTGCCCTGAATGCAGTTTATATGATAAAAATCCCTCACCCAGAATAATTCCTCTGACACTAGCAAGACTGAAACCATCCCTAAGCACTAAGCCCAAGCCACACAGCTGTACATCTGTACATACTCCCCCTGCTCCCTGGAGTATCACCTGTGCACCTGGTTTCTCACCAGGTTTACCCTCTGAACTTTTTACATCCTCTCTCCTGCCTGCATCTTTCTGCTGGGGAAAACACACTTGCAGTGCCTGTCACCAAAGAAGAAGCTGTCAGAGGGACAGCAACCCTGGGGACTTCATCAATGTGGGCTTGGGTTTTAAGGAGTGGGGAAAGAGTGGAATAACTCTCAGGGATGTAAATCAAAATTAAAATAATTGCTTACCAATACCTTATTAAGTAGGATCCTGGGGAAAGCCTCAGGCTCAGATCTCAGAAGTGTTGCTGCATCACATCCTATATGGGGCATGGTTGTGTTCATGCCACTTCCACCCCAAAACAAACAGTTAGCAGGTGGTTAAACAGCAAAATTCAAGACAATGGTTATAATCATGACTCACTATTCCCTCTGCATCCAAAACCTCAGTCCCTTTAGAAATGCCAGTAATTCTTATTCCAACAGCAGAATATTCTCTGTCATCACTCCTATGGACCAAACATATGCATGTCTTTACTTTTCTAAAGACTCTCTAGGGGCTTTTTCTCCATCCCATCAGATTCCTAAAGGACTCTAAGGTACAGGGATGAATAACAACTATCCTGCTGTAACTAAAATAAGCAAGCATGTATGTTGAGATTTCAGTGATTTTTGCAGAGGTTATATTTTTTTGCAATATCCTGCTCTGCTGAACTTCATACTCTATGAGCGGTGCTCCAAAAACAGGTAGGAGAAAGAGAACAGTTCCACTGAAAAATAAATGTAAGGATCAAACACTGAGACTTCAACACCCCCCCCCTCTGATTATCACTAGTTCATACAAAAATTAGGGAATAAAAAGTCTATTTAAAAAAATCACATGCCAAAGACCCGAAATGTGAAATATTTTGTCTGTGAAATGTTTGGGATCTAGTCTGACAGATCCTTGATACACACACATGTGCATCCCACTCCCTGGCTGCAGATGCTCCACGCTCTGTGACACAGAGCCCTCACTGAGCTTAGAGAGGCTGGTGAGAGCAGCTTCCCACAACACCCACCCAAGGAATGGATCATCCCAGGCCTAAGACCACAGCCTGGTGCTCCCCTGACTGAAAATGTCATGGGATGAAAAGGGTTGTACAAAGCTGTACAAACAATAATGGAAAGGGAATGAGGCAGAAGCCAGACTGGAAGGGAGATAAGGCACCATAGCAATGGCTGTGCACAAAAGGGAATATCCCATCAGGTGACGACATGTTTGAAGAACACATACTGAGACCATAACTCTGTTTGTCATTAATGTGCCATTTAAAACATCCCTGTTCATCAAAAGCACGAGCATGTGCTGAACTGCACAAGAGAGCTCAGTTCCAGTGCTGAAATGCCCTGCTGTGTGTGGCCTGGATGATGGGTAGCTCTGGTCCAGGATTTCTCTGCCACAATCTGAGCAGGGTGAAATCCTTCACACTTATCCCAGAGCCCATGGAAATCTTGCTCACCTTTCTGCCTGGATTTTCCTAGAAAGGAAATCAACTCAGTGGCTCATCTCCTGGCTTTTTAATCCAGTAGTTGAATTACATGCACACAAAATCATGTATCAAGATTAATTATGTAATCAAGTCTCATTTGGGAAAGATATCATCTTGCTTCTACTAATATTTGATTTCTATTACAAATTCCTCATGCTGCTAAACCTCCCCCTCCACACTAGTCAGTAACACTCGGTGCTGAGAATGTACATAGGGGTGGAGAAGGGAAACACCACACCCCCACAAACCAAGACAAATTTCACATAATTATTTAGTGCATTTACATAGAGATAGTTCCAGTTTTACAGCAGGATAAAACACTGGACTATGTGCAGAATTAATCTGACATAATGAAGATAATTTTCTGGGTTTGTGTATTTCATATTTCCCTTAGAGGCAGATGCCAAGGACCAGAAAGGTTTTCAGATGGCAGCATCACTGTTTGGCAGGCAGCTCATTAGCAACTGAGCACTTGTTTCAGCAATACTGATGCAGCTACCAGTGCTGTATTAACTCCTGCTAGGTGATCTGGGCTTGATGCCACATACTTCTTTAATAGCAGTTGTGTTTTTCAGGGCAAACAAATTTTATTCCTTTCATGTTCAAATATGAAACACTTTCATGCTACATAAAATTATGTTAGAACACCCAAACTTACATACTGAAGTCTATTTCCACCAGAGATGCTTCAGACATGTACAGATAAAATGGGAGGATATTTCTGAGTTGTATATTATAAATGTTCATTGAAGTCAATGTGTGGCTTTCACCGACTTTAGCAGACACTGGATGAGATCTTTGAAGCAGACACTGGATGAGATCTTTGAAGATCAAAGAGTGAAATTATATCTTACTTGCTGCTGTGAATTTGAGTCTTAAGCAAATTATTCTGTTGGTCTGGTGGTGGTTTTGGGTTTTGTTTTATTATGGGTTGTTTGTTTTTTTTATTTTTAATAGCATAGCTTGTTCTGAAAAGGAAAGGACAGCTCTGGGCTTGGAAGCCTGCAAATAGCCAAAAAAAAGAGTTGCTATGTTACCCAAAGACATCTGTGATACTTGCCAGACTCCTTTAGAGTGGAAAACCTTATCTTTAGAGCCATATTGCAGCTAAAATGCCACAGGAAAAATGAGTTGTGCATGCAAGCATGCCCAACCACTCCTCACCAGCAGGTATTTGTGTGCTAAGTGACATCCCTGGCACCCACATGGTCTGGGGGCACCACAGCTGCCAGCCCCAGGGTGCCCCAAGGTGCAAGTTCTCACCAAGAGCAGCAGAGGCTGGAGGTGTAACGAGGCTCATCATCCTCAATATGACGGTGGGTGCTTTTAATTTTCGAAGTGAAGGGGTAATCAGCAGGAGGGGACATTTGCCATAGCATGGGACAAGCAACAACTAAGAGCAGCTCATTTTCCAAAGGACTAGAAGCACTGTGGAACATCAACAACTTGAATTACACCAGGGGCAGAGAAGTCCCAAGGAGTTCTCTGCTCTTGCCGCTTAGCCATGGGCAGGGTGGGCCCTTGGCTTCTGCTGAATTACACACTCATTACCCTCACATGAAGGAAGACTGGCAGTGTGCAATAATTTGTTTCATTAACGAATCCTTTCCCATCCAAGTTTCTTCTTGACTTCACTTATTGTGCAATTTTCCAATGCATCTTATACACAGTTGAGCATTTCTTCTTCAAGGGACACTTGTCATCAGCCGAGAGGAGGAGCCCAGCTTGTCTCTCACACCTTGCCTACAGGCTGGGGATGTGGCACTGACAGATCCCCTGCAAGGTTTAATTGTGTAAAGTGTACAGAGCCAAGGTACACAGGGATGGCAAATCCTGGGAAAGGTGTAGACTCATCTGAGTACCTTGCTCTGTACAGGGATTTGAATCCACTGTGATCTAACACAAAAAACAAAACTGCATTCTTGTTGTCCAGAATTTGGACAGCTCCAGACCTGCAGCTGCCTTGGACATTGCCACTTCCAATTTCCCTATGACCATCTCAGGGTGGTTGTTTTGGTGCAGCCTCACCAAAAAACAAACAAACAAACAAACAAAAAACAAACAAAAAACAAACAAACTCACCAGCCCACCTCCCAAGGGACCTCTCTGGATCCGGGCTGAGGACCTGTGCATCTTCCAGGACAATAGGCATTCTTCAACTAATTGCAGCGGCATCTATCTTGAGTTTTGGCTAGCTGGCACAAATGTGCCATCTAGATAGGTTGGTAAAACTTAGCTGAACCTCCTACACTTTATCGCTCCTCCTCACCTACTTCCTCCCACCCCAAACTCCACTTGCTCTCCAAGCCCCACAGTCCAATCCCCATCTCCAATCCCCTTGCCATCCATCTGTCCACAGCCACGCACGTCCTGGGGGCGCAGCTGGATCCCGACACGGCAGTAGGGCTGGGACAGAAGAGGTCGGCTTTTGCCAGCCTGGAGAGCCGCGGTGGTTTTAGCTCAGCCGATGCTGTCACCAGCAGAGCTACGCGAGAACTGCAACCAGCGGCGGCAGCGGCGCCCGCCGTGTGCGGAGACAAAGCCGGAGCCTTTAAGGAGCTTTCAGCGCTCCAACGAGAACTTTCACCCGTTCCAGAGAGGCGGCAGCTGTGCGCAGGAACTGTCCTCTCCCTGATCCAAACCAGACACGCAGTACCACCTCCCCCCCCCCCACCCCGCCCCGGCACCCTGTGAGCCGGAGCCTCTGCGCCAGTGCCGGCCCGATCATCACAGTGCAGGGCAGGAGCCACGCAGAAATTCCACCTTGGGCAAAGAGTGCTGCCAGAAAACGTATATTGCAACAGACCAAAAAAACGTCTGCTCCCAAAATGAGGACTGCTAGCAGAAGATTCTTAGCAATCAGCTCTCACTGTACATGTGTGGCAGCAGCCAGTCACTCCTCAATCTGCATGGTGATAATTGAGTGATTTGATCACTGGCAAACAGATCAAATTAGGTAGGATTATTTAATCAACATCTGTGAAGAAGTTTGAAGGTGACAAGGACTTGTAGCTGCTCTGTGTTGGACTCCAGTGGACCTTCCTCAAGGTCAAAGCTACTGTGCCATCCCTTTTCACTCCCACAGGCAGTCCCAGAGATGTGACCCACTCCAGGGCTGGGAGAGCTCTAGGGGCACAATGCCATCCCTGGGATGTGCCCTTGCCCAGCTGTCCCCACGGCTGTTTAGAGCACGGCAGGGAGAGCAGAGCCCCAGAGGTGCTGAATTTCCCCATGATACTCTTCATCCCCACACTCCCACATTGTTCTCTGCTTGGGGAGCTGTGATTCACCTGCACCCCAGCTGATACTGGCAAAGAAAAATTGCATTTATACAGCACCCTCCATCCATCAGTATTTCAATGGTTTGATTAAAACAAAAAAAACCCCAAAAAACAGCAACAACCACAACAACCAAAAAAAACCCAAAACAAACAAAAAACCCCAACAAAACAACAACCACCCTACCACAGCAGAGATGAAGAACCTCTGAGAAGTGCTGTCACCCCTCACAGTCTCCAGCTTGTCACAGACCCTTCCCTTTAGCTTTCCCACTGCCCCACACAGGCTCACCTTCCACCTGCAGCTGGAAACATTTAAAGTCCAGCCTCTAAAATAAAGTCCCCAAACTTTCCCTGAACTTAGATCAAATCCTTTAACTACTAAATCTTCTGGGAAGAACACAATGAGTTTCCTCTAATCAAGGAAATAGAGTAAATTATTGAAATAGCACAGCACCAGTTTCAGTAGAAAGCTCCCCAGTTCAGAGTTTCAGGTCCAGTTGCCCATTCAACAGACAGATTCGAAACAGATAACATGGCAAAGATTAGCATAATTAGCCCCAAAGTAAAGAGTTCATTGTTAAATGCATTTTAGTGCCATGTGCCTTGAACATTTTTCTAGACAGAGCCTGAACCTCTCCTTTTCCCCCAGCAGGAACCCCCTGGTTTGTGTGTATTCATTAAAATCCTGCCCTAATTGCTCCCTCATCAGCTATGAATCTTAAGAAGCTTAACTGTAAAGTGGTTAAACTGAAATGAACTGTGTTTACTGACAGAAAGTAGAATATTCACTAATGATGAGATGGTGATGACTCAGGATTATTGCGTGGGGGAGGGGGGTCTCACACCTGAGGCTTGGGAGAGGAGGTAGTACTGCTTACTCTTGAGATTTTTGTCCTTAAAGGTGTTCCCATTTCTGGGCAACATGCGCATCAACGAGCTCAGTTTGTTCAGATTTAACCCAGTAGAAAGAACACAAATATTAGTCTAAATTTCAAAAATCCTGTCCCCAGGCTCTGGCTCAGTGGTGGCTGCTGTGGGGCAGCCCTGCATCAGGTAGTTGATATATTTATGAAGTCCTAACTTCCAAAAATATTGCCAGCAGCAGCTCATAATTCTCTGACATGTGACCTATCGTTTTTAAACACTGACCTGAAAAGACTGGCTACTGGGAATAGATGTGTTTTTTTTCTTTCTCAAGTTCTCCTCTGAGACATATCTATTGAAATACTTTATTACCTCATCACTGAGTGTAATTTAAAACTGCAGTTAAGCACTCAGCATTTAAGTAACAGCATGCATCATTCTGACAGTGCTCAGTTGTGAGGGTATAAAAACTTCATAAACCTTAGTCCCAAAATTTCCTAAAATCCTCAGCTATTTGCTCTGCAAAAATGCTCTAACTTCAGCACGTTCATCGACGTGTGTTTGAAGCTTTAGGTTCAGCCTTCTGTGTTTCAAGGTAACTGTTATGGTTTGGCAAAACGTGTGAATTTAATTAGTGTAATCTAAACAAAAGAAGCATTTCAGAGCTGCTTTAATCCATATGAGACCAATATGTTGATTTGTCAATGTGAATTTAATTAGTGTCTTCAAGTTTAAACTCCGACTCCCTCTTCTTTTATCTAATTATCACATTTATAAAAAACATTATCACATATTCATTGGCCTAACTTCTTTGCCACGCAGTCACACTGAAATCTCACAGTCAACATGCGCTTCTAATAAGCTCAATATGTTTCAAGGTCACCGCACTGGGCACAATAGCTTCCCATGCAGCCATTGCACACTCCCTCTCCCAGAGGCCCAGGACAGCTCCTCTAGCATTGGATTTTTCTCCATACTTTGCCATGCAAAGAAAGTGAGATCCTTCTGGTATAACCATCAGTTAAATGCATCAATTATGCACCATCCTGGGGATGACCACCACAAGTCATTCACTTATTTATGACTAATTGAACAGAGAACAATTACTCTTCATTTCACAAGTGGTTCCCAAGGACTGTGAGGGGACTGAAGGAATTCACTCTTCATCAAGTAAACATTCAAGTCATAAGCACGACCCAAATCTCTCTGGGGTGGTTAAAGATGTTGTAATTTCTCCCTACAGCCCACATTTGTTAAATCCAGCAAGGCAGTGCCCAAGGCCAGTGCTTCAGCTGGAAGTGGGATGTCAGGCTTTGGGGAGTGGGCAGCCAGAGCCAGGACTACAGCTGGACTTGCACTGTGACCCCAAAGCCTTCAGTGGCTGAGGACCTGCAAAGGAGGCCAGGGCGAAGGAGCTACACCTCCACTCAGGCCACCCACCCAGCAGTAGGGAAGCTCTTGCACGTGGAGGGAGGCAATGTGGGGAGCTTCCACCTGGCCACCCTGACCCTCCAAGAGTGTGGTACACACCCTCTATCACTCTGAATGCCAACAGCACCAGGCTCCAAAAAGTCCTTTCCATCAATTGCCAGAAGTACTCAACTTTTAGCTTTTAAGATGAGCAGACAAGCTTACATTACAGGGAACAAAAACCACATAGCTGGGCAAACTCAACCTGCTGGAGCCAAGTAAGGAGTGGGCGATGGCTCCACACCCACACCAGAAGCAATGCTTACCTTATCCTTACCCCTGGCTCCAACAGCACTGTTTCCTGCCTTTCCCCAAAGGAGAAAAATCCTTCTGCAGATTATTCTTAGGATATATTCTTCAAGGAAGCTAAAAATTCATGCCAAAAGACTGTTCTTCTTTTGAAGTTAGTCAAATTTCCCTAAATGCAACCCATTGAAGGTCATTCAAATAATATGCAATCAGTGATCCCAGATAATTTTGTTCTCTTTCACATTAGAATTTCATAAATATCCTGAATTGTCCCCTTTTCTCCATGGTAAGCTAAAATTCAGAGGGGCAAGGTCAAAGGCTGGATTTCAGACAAGCCCTCAACCCCAGTACAGCAGTAACCCTTCTTTCAGGTCATCCTGCTGGCCAACCTCCTTAAGCACGGCAGCAAGATACAGCAGAGTATCATGCTTAGTTATTTTTCTTCTGCGTATGATTGCTGTATTTGAAGATAAACAGTCCTTGCTGTGACAGGTTGTGATTATCAGGCAGTTTGGCTGAGAGATACTGTCAAGGAACTTAACCACTGGGCTATTGGAGAAAATAAGAGTTTTACAAGAGGACTTGGATCAGGTTTCTGCTCAGGAACAGGCAGATAGTCCTGCCAGAAGAGCAAAATCCTTGAAATGCTCTTTGCTGCACTTTAAAAACTAAATTAGTGCCTGGGTTGGTGCTCATCTGAGGTGGTTACTTTGCCTGTGCTACCAGCAAAGATCCTGCAGTCTGTGCCAGGGGAGAGGAAGAGCTGGCCTTGTGCAGGAGAACTGCAGGCCCACCTCAGAAACTGCATGTTGAAAACTGGAGTAGAAAACTTGGAAGAAAGTGGCCTGGGAAAGTTATTTAGGTCAAAATTCTCTGAAAGTCTTGAACCACAGAGGATTGAGGAATTGCTTCCCTCTAGAGACCTTGCCACATTCATGCAACATTTATGAATTTGTTCTCTGAAGCCAGCCTGGGCAGTGGGAGAGGGCAGAGCATTTTTGAGAGCTTACACAGCTGGTACAAAGAAAAAAAGTCTGGTCTCACTTTGGGTAGAGAGACATAGGGAAGCACCCAGACAAAGCTCAACTGGAAGGTGCCAGAAATCATAGGAAATTGAGCTAGGAAAGATGCCCTAGTCTGTTTCCCCACTTCTTCACAGACTGTATAAACCTGCATGGCTGCAAACATGCTCACCACTCTGCTCTCATGCCACAGTGCCACAGGTGTCCTAGGCAATCCCATCCCTTACATTTAGGAAGGGTTTCTCAGCATGAAGCCTACCCATTCCTGCTGCAGCCCAAACCCTGACTTCTCACCTTACCCCTTGCAGATACAGGGAACAAATTACTTGTGATCTCTGCAGCAGGTTTGGATATTTGACTGCCACATTTCCTCTTCTGTGTGTGCAAGATGGGGTGGCAGGAGAGGGAGAATCTCCATCAATGAGAGCCAATCCTTTTCATGCAAATAGATGAAATTCTGCTTTTTTGGCAAAAGCGAACTTTCATTAATTCTCCCAGCTGGAGGTTCACCATTTTCCAGAGGAATTTGGCCATTTTCCCAGTGTGCAAAGCCTCTGTGGGTTAACACCAGCAGGGTTTCATTTTCACAAGCTCAGACTCCAAATATGCAACACAGCCTATTGTCTAAATACAGTATGAGCACAGCTCAAGCCACCTGATCAGGGCCTGGTTTTCTGGCATTTACTTTCCCCATCTGTTGGCTTTTAGCATAAATTGAAGCACAAATGCCTACTAATGCTAGTCTCACATATGATCGTGCTCACAAAGCCATATTTTATCATGCATAGCATATTGGACCCAGTTCAGTTTGTGTGAAATGTAAGGCACATCTCAGAGGCAGAACTGGAATTGCTTTGAGGGTGTGCTCCTTGCCCAGACCTCTCTCTGCTACACATGCATATGCTGGAGAACTCTTTTGGAAAAGAGAGAAATGCACGTAAATGGGAGCTTCCCTCAGGCTGGCTCTGATCCTGCTTCATTTCTCATCTGACCCCCAAACACATTCCAAATGAGCTCGTAGAAATCAATCCTGTTGTGTGAGAGACACAGAGTTTTGAATGATGATGCCCCAAATTTCCTTGCACGCTAATGACTGGGATGTGGGAATAAGTGACGCAGCCCGGCACAGCAGGATGGTTCTTGCAGAGCCACACACCAGCCAAAAGCCAGCCTGGCATTTCCAAACTGTCCACGGTTTTTGTGGCCTCCAAGGATCCCCTCTGCACAAGGGCTGCAATAAACCTGAACTTTTGGACCAGGTTAAACATCTACCCTCCTAAAAGTGCAACAGATGGGTACAGAAACCAAAGCTACTGTTTCACCATCAATCATTTTCAAAGGATTCTCTTTAAGCATTCCAGCTCAGTGTTGTCTCGGGAAATCAGGACTCAGAGTAGGGGTTTGTCCTGGGTCCCTGACATTTCCTTCACTCTCCTGACCTGGGCCACAGCCCTATGAAGCGGGGCCCCTCGCATGCCGTCACTTAGCCTCGAGGATTGCCAATGCTGATCCTTGAACCAGGTTTCTGAAGGTCAATTCTCCCATAACCCGGACAAGGAGGGATCATGCCAATTAAGAAGCTTACCAAAATCAGCACCTAGACCTAACCCACAAGGCTTTTCTGGATTTGTGTGGCTGTAATTTCAATAAAGGAGCTTCTTCCATATGCGCACATTTTCAGCATCTCAGTTTGCCTTTCTCTCTTCGATTCATCCTTAAAAACAGCTATAAAGTCTTGTGCCACATTTCATCTTCTGTTTCTGAGAAGTGGCTGAGAATGCACCAGCTCCCTTCTCAGAGATGGGCAGTGTGTGACTCCTCTGATGGCGCTTGTACATTGCAGTATCTACTCTTGGTGATATATCCAAGGGCAGCCTCTGGGCCTTTCTCTTTCTCTTCCCTTCTCATCCAAGCAGTAGCACTGTGCTCCTGATGGATCATGCTCAGGACGTTTTATTTTGCTTTCTCCTCTCCCAAGAAAGTGTGTCATTTTCTACTTTATATTCCCTGGCAATTCCAGACAAGGTCTTGCATCCTTGTGTGTAGACAGCAGACAAAACTCCCTTCTGAGCCCAAATCTCTATTCATCCTCCAGTGCCACATGCGTATTTTGTCCTCCCTCAGTGCTGCATGTACAGGAGAAGCCAAGCAGGCACAAAGCCAAATGGGCAACAAAGGCCTCAGCAGAGGACTGGGAGCAGGTTTGATGTGGGCCCAGGAGAGCTGCAGCAGTCAAGGGACAATGGTGACACACAGACAACAGTGGCAGTTGCATCCACAAGCCAGTTTTGTAGCACTCCCAGGGCTGAGGCAGACAAAACAAATGGAAACTTAGAGGAAGCTCCATCAGAGACCTTTTCCCTCCCTTCCCTGCTCCTGCCCAGGTTCCTGCCCAAACTGCAAGTGTTCTAGTACTTTTCTAGAGGAATTTTTACACTAAAGTTAAAGCAAAAGGAAAAGGCATAGGTACCTCACATCTCCCAAGTCTCTAGCTCAGGCAGCTGCTTGCTGTCAGGACAGGGTGTTACTCCCCCAGAAAGTAAGGTTTGGCAAGGAACATGCTGTTCCTCCTCTGGAGGAACAGAGGGATGTGGGATGGAACAGTAGCACAGACACCTCCCTGTATAGCCAGGTGCTGTTCTCATCACACATCCCTGCCAGCCCTGTGCTGCACGAGAAGCACAGCCAGGGAATCACCAGACGTGTGTCCGGGACACCACAGGGAACTGGAAGAAAGCTCCACAGGGCCAGGGCTGTTTTCCATGACTGCACAAGCTGCCTCACAGACTCTAGCCCTACTTCCACCAAGAGCTGTTCACTAAGTGACGCCACACGGACATTGCCCCAACAAAGATTGTGCATAACTTGGCCAAGCATTTCTCCAAGACAAAGCAAAGGGCTTTTTGACCTGCATGACCAGGACAGCTCCCCACAGATGGGGTCACAGCTCTACACATCAGCAGTGGCCATATCTGAAAATAGCCACTGCTTTGCAATGTCAGGAGATCTGTTCACCAGCAGAACCTACCCTGGGGAGCTTTGCAAGTGGTGTAAGATCAGCCCTGGGAGGACACGCCACTTTTGCCCCTTGCCAAAATCATCCTTTAAGAAAAAATAAATTCACTTCTCAAAGTACAAGGACATCTAGCACAATCATTAATGTAGCCAAATGGTATGGGTGGGAGTGCAGCCCCACAGTCTGGTGAGTTTGGAGATGCTGTTGCTCCACTTCACAGAATGGAGAAGAAACAATTGATTCGACACCCTCCAGCAAATGGTTTTGGTTGAATCTTGTTGATGTCCACCACCTTTCTGACAGTAAACCAAAATCTCAGCTGCCAAACAGTTTTTTTTTAAATGCTCAAGCCATAAATTCCTCCCTCCTGTGAGTTTCTTAGGGCAGGGAAGACTTTGCTGGTGGAAGTAGAGGTAAAAAAAGTTGCACCACCTTGTACCACCCCAGACCTCCTCAACTAGAAGACAGCCCCTTTGTCACTAACTCATTTCAAGATGGGTGGTTTTCACTCCACAACCCATTGTGACAGTTAATAGGCACCACAGCCTAAGCCAAGGGCATGGTCAGAAGCAGCAACAGGCTGGGTTCTGGATGCCACGGCTGTCCCCCGAGCAGCAGTCCCACGCAAAGCACACCTCCTGAGCATTTCAATTTCTGGCACAGTCCTGGAAAAGGCATTCTGGGTGTTGGTAAGGATACCTGTATTACCTTACTATGAACAATCTCTTCAGACTCTGATGTAACACTTCTTTCCAGCACAGCATGGGTTGTGTCCTACTCCAAGCACTGGCAAGTATTACATGCTTTTTAAATATAAAGCACAGCATCCAGCCCTCAGGTTGAAGTTTTTAAAATAGTGTGATATGGGCCAGTATGTATTACATATAGTTGTACATGTGTTATTTGATAATCAATACTAAGCAACAATTTTTTGAGTTTCTAGCTATAAAAACCCATTTCAAAGAGCAGCTTTGTCACAACAGCATCTTTCCTCTCTGGCATAGAAAGAGGCAGTCGACAGACACGGGATACTTGAGAAAGTGCCTTTGCACACATAGCGTGCGGAGAACCCAAGCTCCTGGAAAAGCCTGCCTCAGTCAGACAAATCAGGCTTATAAACTCACCCCTTCTGGGGAGGAGGGAGTGCAGGGAGGGGGCTAATGGCTGCTTTATTGCATTAGGCAGTATCTTCATTAAGGCAGAGAAGAGTAACTGAGGGGAATGTGCACGTAGCGTGACTTCTTTGCTAGAACCCCACAAACCACCAACTGGCAGCTCCTTGGCTTCTCGCCGCTCAAATCCAAGAGACCATCTGGCAACTGGTTCAGTTATCCCTCCCCACTTAACAGATGTACACTAGGTGGTGTGGGAATGGCATTTTGCAGAAGCAATTAGTTTAATCCTCAGATAAACAGTTTAAATTCCAAGTGATTTGGAGGAAAAGAAAAAAAAGGGGAAATGAAAAAAACAACAACACAAAACCAACAACAACACAAAAAAACAACCTCTAAAACCTGCTCCCCAGGTTGTTTCCAGTTTCCATGAGAATAACTAATGAACAGCCAATTCAGCTGGTTTCACCACCAATGTGTACCCATGGGGCTTGTTCCTATTCCTAGCTTCATGTGCTAGAAAACACAAATCCACTAGATTTATTTGGAGCCTGCAACTGCATGGTCCCTACTCCCATGGCTGTGCAATAGCTGCACCCACTCTTCCACAGGCAAAACCCAGCAGGGTAGAAGCTGATCTCCAAAACACAGATCTTTCCTGATTTCAGCTCCTTGTCTGGCCTTGGGCAAATCATTTAACCTGGTTAAATCAATTTGCCTGGCTCACACACTTCCCTGCCTCCAGAAAATGAGGTGAATTATGTGGTCCTCCTACAGGGAGTAGTAAGGTGGAATCAATTTGGGTTTGTGAAGCACTTGGAGAGTCTTGAATGGGAGAATTTATTGAAATAGAGAACATCCTTATTAATTACACTAACTGATTAATTATTATTAAATTAGAATAATTTTGTTCTCTTGAGAGGAGAAAAATATATTTTCCAACTATTTCTTCTGCTCACATCCTTGGAAGAGTGACTTCCAACTGAAGAAGACTGAATGAAGAGCTTAACCCAAATAAAATAAATTGCCAGTAATTTCTGGTATCCCCTATGCCATTATTGAACAATTTGCATTTGAATCAGGGATTTTTCCACCACAATCCAGCTTCACCTGATCCTGCTCTATAATCACCATCCCCATTTATGAAATCCCAGCATGTTGCCACAGAAATTATGTCACAAATTCATCATTATGACTTCCCCAGCAGGAGCAATTGGAGCTGAAGATTGGCTGTAAAAGTTGCCTTTTTACCAGTCCTGCTTTAAAGATATTTTAATTTTTTTTTAAGGCAGAAAAGTGAGATCAGCTACTGTGGGGAATTAGACAAGCATGCCATGAATATCCCAGGGATACAAGATTACATCCATGAGTCACAGGAACCATAAAATATGATCAAGAGACTTTATGGAGGATGATCTTTGAAATCAACTTCTAATTGCTGAGTGGTTTACATAAAATTGTCTATTAGTAAAAAAAAAAGGCAATTCAAAATTTGAAAGTGAACTCAATTGATAATAGCGAAGTTACAGCTCTTCCTGTCAGGAAGGTTTATCTGTCAAGCCACTCCAAGCCCATGGCTTATAGGTTTGCACACTCCTTTGATAACGTGATAATTAGTCAGGTACTGTGACAAGAAACATTCAGAGAGTAAACTTTTGAGGTAAATTATTTATATTTAAATATTTTAGACTTTTCTTGCTAGGCTACACTTCTCCCACTGCTGCTTGTCAAAGGCTGGCATGTGCTGCATTTCCTAATGAGAGCCACTGAAGAACCTTGACACAGGAAAACCTCAAAACAAAGACTATTTCTGCTATAAGCAATGCATTTTGCCAGCAACTATCTTATTATACCTCTTAATCGTTGAAAACAAACAATATCAGAATAAAAGTCCCTTTTTATCAGCGTTAAAACAGAAAATAATTCAATGAAAAATAGCACCTAGAGGATCCCACACATGAGCTTGGGTCTTCTCTGGATCCATTCACACTTTCCCTCCTTCCTCCCACACACCCACCCCTCCATGCAGCTGGAGCCCACCCACTCCTCTGAGTTTTGGCAGTGAAGCCTGGGTGATTTGAGAAGCGCCTGCGGCTGAGGAGATCAAGGCTACCACGTGCCAGGTCCTCACTGCATCAGCTATTAGCTCAAACTGCCATCAGTTCTCATTTGAGCTAACACAAAATATGGCAGCTGGAAAATTACCCAGCAATAAATCACCACCACGTGCTTGTCAACCATCCGTTCTCCAGCTTGATGCACAGAATTCTCCTCTTCTCCCCATAAGCTTTCCACCTTTTCTAAATTTAAAACAATCAAACTAAGCAGCAGATATCCTGTATTTAGTTAGAATAAATGTTTTTGTAATGTTGTGGAGCAGTCTGGCATGTTAATTAGTTCTCTGAGGTTAGTGCTCTGAGGTTCCTAGAGAGCAAGGTTTGATTGGTGAGACACCATCCATTTTAAACCAACTAAAAACATTGAGGATGAGCAGGAAACCCCAAGATTTTGCAAAAACCCCCAACCAACTGAGGACAAGGAAAAAAAAAGGTATGACATAGACAAGGATTTATGCCTCCCCATGTCCCCTACAAGCAGCGAGTAACCACCAACTTTCAGGTAAATAACAAGTGTTATTCAGCACCAGTAAGTCTGCTACACTGCAATTGAGCCCTTCCACTTCCCAGCAGTGACAGGTAATAATTAATTAGTAGCAAACACTCTAATGGGTATTTGGTCCTTATTCCAGCAACTAGACTCTTTCAGCCAAGACATCTGTCCCAGTGCAGCACAACTCATTAAGGGAAAGAGCAGGAGGAAACTTGGGAGTCATTCAGGGCTGGAATAAGAGGGAAGTAAGAGGCAGAGACAACTGTTTCTGTGCATCCTGTGGCAAGATCCTGAGGAGCTGGGTAACGGGATCACAGTGGTGTGTGGTTTTCTACCCAGGAAGCCTGGTCACCTCTGGTGAGTATGTTAGGAGCATTGTATGTAGTACACAGAAACAGTGGTTTGAAGTTATTAATGATGTGGGAAGGCACCCTGTGCTCCTTGAAGGATACCTGCACTGGGCCAGGAAAGCATGCCTGGGCTTACAAACCACACACTGAAGGACCTGTCACACAAAGAGGGATCTGAAGATAAAAGCCCCCACTGGGTTTGATCCCCATTCCATGGACCTATTCAGGGCCTGAAAGGAATCTTCCCCAGGGCTGAGTGAAGAATCTGCAGGGGCAGAAGGCATCCCACCCCACCCGCCCCTACATCATCCAACACAGTGTTGTCCTACGGAATAAAATTAAAACCTGAAATAGTTTTTTTCAATAGTATGGGTAAGAAGAGAATATACTAATTTAACACAAAACTTTTCAGTATACAGTAATGGCAGATCAAATATATCAGAATACAGTTAGTATTTGCTGAAAAAGCTATAGAGACAGACTATGCTCTGATTAGCCTTTCTATCACAGAAATGCAGTGATCTTCCAAAAGGCAATATAAACCCAAAAATTATGGCCACAGTCCTGGTAGCACTTAGGTTTTTTCCCTTGAAACTGTCCTACTGACATCAAAACCACAATTTATGCTAAAGTTTATAGGTAGTTGCTGAATAGATGCCTGTTATCTTGCAATAAGAGAAGCATACCTATAGTATTGGTTTTGAATGGTACAACTGATGATTCAAATCTTCTGGGAGAAAAACTACTTTTCTTGGTGCTTTCTCAGCCAGACATGTTAGTAGTAGTAGTAGTATGGGTTTTCTTATCTTTATATAAGTCAACAGTCAAATCTCAAATAATCTCATTATGTGCTCAAATAATTTTACTTTGATGAACTCTTGATTAACTTTCCTGTAAACTAAGATACAAGAAATGTGATGCATTGAGTTAAATCTCCTAAAATTAAGAAAGCCAAGATCTAGTTTCTAAATAGTGGGAATGGAAAAAAGATTGAAGTACTGAAGCCTTAAGCCTTGAAAAATAAGATCTGTCACTGGAGTATTTTTCCTTTGGATGGTTCTTGAACTGTAACACTGGAATGGAGAAGGTGCCCTGCTCAAATCACGAAAGCAACCTTATAGCTGGGTCTCTTTATCTGTGCATATGCAGACACACAAAATAAAGATTGCTTCATTTATTAGAAAAAACCTTCTCTCAGTACTTTGCATGAAAAGCCTAATTTTTCCTCCCCCAGACCAAATTGTTTCAAATATAGTCATGCCATACATAGCAGGTGGTGAAAGACCAGGTGCTAGATTGTACATCAAATGGAAGAACTGTCCTGTGGAATGGTGAGAGAGGGAGTCACTAATGGAAAGAGGCTTCATGGGTTAAAAATTCCAATTATGCTTTTTGAAAGTGCTTTTAGAAGAGAAGCTGTTATCATCATCAACCAGAATATGTCCTTTCATCCAGGCACAGTATGTAGGTTGCTCACAGATTTAGTTACCTTTGAGGATCCTGATTATGTTGTCCACCCACACTGGCATAGTACCATGTATTATATTTAAAACAGAGTTCAGTAACTGTAGCAGATTGTGACAACTTAATGTCAGAAACTTACATAAAATGTTTCATTTTCCTGTATGGGAGATTCAGGGTGTCGCCAAACATTGGGAGCTAATTGCACTTCACCAAGTGTTGAGCACTCCAGGGTGGCATCTGAAGGACGCATCAAGTGTTTAGCTGAAACTGGAATTGAGCTGAAAGAAGCTCATTGCTTGCCTTGAACTGCACTCGAGGTTGGTTGATGCACCAAAACTTGATCAGCAGCAGAGATCCCAATGAACTCTTACAATCCCTGAGCTTCTAGAACCATCTGAGAGATTCAGGCTGGCAATGCAAACTGTGAGGCTTGGTAGTTCTGTCACTCAAGCATTTTGTATGCCGGAATGGACGACCTGAATTGCTATCCCTCTGTGCCACTCATAACCCACAGGACTGTATCCTTGAGCTGTGAGTTGCTCCCAGCAGTTGTTTTGGGGATGACTCAGTATGAAGGGAAAGCAGACATACCTCCCAAATCATATTAAATCCTCTTGGGGATATCAAAAATTGTCACAGGTGCAAGCAACTCTAGAAAGTGGCAAAAGCTTAAAATTCTCTTTACTCCTGGTCCTTCATGTGCTGTTCATCCCAAACTGGACCTGAGTTTGTGAATCCAGGCCTGAATGTCCATTCTGATGCTTCACACTTTAGACCCCCTGCATCTGGAAACACAGACACATTTTCCCTGCTCTCTCTCTCTCTCTCTAATAGGGCACAGCACATATGTAGAACCCTGCTCAGAGCAGCATGAAATTCTACTTGCTTTTCTCTGTTCACTGAGAAACTGCTTTTGCCCCATCTTTCTGCCTCCCTGCTGGAACATGGAAGAAGTCTGTTTCATAATTTCTCAAAATTCTTTCTTCAGTCCTTATGTTACTGGAAGTTTTAGGTAATGCCCAGCTTCTCTCTTTATGAAGCCTAAGATACTGTCTTAGTGAATCATTAGGAGGTGAAAAACTCTGTTTTCAAAAAATAACACAAAATAACATTGTCTAGGCCCAATGAAAATCTGGAGGACAGACAGCAAACCACTTCTGCAAATTGTTTATGATAGAATTTTAACTATTTCTGATAGCTTTCTGTTGTTCAAATCCAGCTGAAAAGGAAGAGAATGGCATTGTTATTTCAAACTGTAAAGTACTCTAAGGCATTGTTTTAGAGCTTTGCCTCCTGGTATGAAAAGCAATTTAAGTAATTATGGCTATTTTTTCAGGTTCCAGCTTCACAGAAAATAAATGCTCCTTTTGAACTCCATGCTGGAAAAAAAAAAAAAAAAAAAAAAAAAAAAAAAAAAAAACACAAAAAAACCCCACAACCAAACACCAAGTAAAATACTCAAGAGTATATAATTTAGCTGTATTTTTAATGTAAAATTTCTGTTGTAATTCAGTGTGACTACTGACTTAAATATATGCCATGTGCTGCGTAGCATCACCCACTCAGGAAAATCTTTCAGAACCATTTGCTCTGTGCCAAGCCCAAATATGAAGAAAACAGCCAAACTCTTAACTCGCTCATTAAAGAAAATTATTTTCCAAAATAGTAAGTATTTTGTGTTGCTTATTTTTTGTGTTTCAAGGTACCTTGGTCATGCTGCATTGATCATTATTTACACAAATATGTCAGAATGCTTTGTAGCTAAAGTGCTAGGAGCACAAAACTGATACACACAGAACTGCAGTTATATTAGCCAGCCTGGTGGTTTTAGGATAATTTTAACTCACTTTTTTTTTTTTTTTTTTTTTTTTTTTTTTTTTTTTTTTTTTTTGGTTGGTTGGTTGGTTGGTTGTTATTTGTATCATTTCTGAATAGAACTATTTTGTAGTCTTAATTATTTTATGTCTCAAACTCATTTTAGACCCTTTGATTGTCTCTCGTAGCAGTTGCACCATCTGTTTATTGCTGGCTGATGTATTTTTTCTGTCTCTCAACCAAGTGAACTGACGTTTAGGTTTGTCAGGTGTTCACAGTAGAGAGATTCTGAACAGCTTGTCTATCCTAGTTCTGAATTCAGTAGACTGTTGTGGCATCTTCTCTTAACAAAGGCTTAGGTTAGGATCTCTCCTACAGATGATCCTAGTTGCTGTCCATGTACCCAAACTCTTTAGTGCAAAGTGGGACTTTCTGCCGGGACACCACAGGCACATTCCTCCTACTTCTCCCAGGATGGAGAAAACTGATCTAAGTCTAGCAGCCTGACCAGGTCAGTGTAAATCTGTCCCTTCCAGCAAATCCCAGTAGCCTTCCTTGTACATCATATTTTTCTGACATGATGGAAAGCTTTTTGCTCCTTCATCAAAAAGTCCTGACCTGGAGTCCCATATCAACTCCAGCTTATAACCCAGATTTTGCATTTGTAACTAGGACTTCTGAAATGTATTTTTCCTCCTAGTGTTATCTGAACTGGCTTTGCCACCTCTCTCTGCTCTAGAGATAACTTTCTCAGGGATGGGTGTGTTGTAATTGCCTTGTTTCTGACTTATATCAGTTAGAATGTGTTAAAGTTTTAGAGTTTTCTCTTTAAACTGAAATTGCCAATGGCATGAAATGTAATAGCAAGATGAGGTGATGAAAAGCCATTTCATGCCTGTGTGACTGTTCCCAACCAATTTTCTAGCTTTCTGGCAGGCATTTACTAAGTGGAGTGAGCATCCATGTTGGAGAGAGCAGTCCATGTTCAGGGCAGATTACCAACACATTCAGGGCGGTGTTAAGTTCTGCTCTGTCCTTCTGAGAGAATGGGAATAAGTAATTTCCATGTACCACTTTGAGTGCCTCTCAAAACAGAGAGAACATCACCTCCTTATCTTGCCAGGCATCTATTTCAGAGTGATGAGTCTCAGGCAAGGGGGAGGAATGTTGCAGAGGGCACTGCCCACGCTGGATTTCTTCACTTGTGATGACAAGAGCTTGATTTCAGTGTCTGTCAATCTGATGATTTTCACCACGAAGTGGGATCACCTTCTCTATCCTGTATTTTTATACCATTGCCCAGTCTCCTGAGCAGCTGGAGACAACACAACTGAGACAACAAGACAACACAGAGCTATAAAAATGGAAAATGTATTTTAGTAGGCTTCAATTACAAGTCCCTCATCTGTTCCACATTCATTATGGAGTGTAACCATTTATTGTCAAAGGCTACCTATTTAGGAGAAAAATACATTGGTTTATTTCTGGGTTTATCTGTATGGAGTTGATTTTACACCAAGTGCAGAGGGAGCTGTGCAGGTATTGAAACTCAAGGCATCAAATCCTCTAGTAACATTTAACTGGAATGGTGTCCCTCTTTTTTGAAACTAAGATGAGCTACCGATTAAGCTTTTAAATATCACAAGACTTCTCAGAATGTCTAGGAGCAAAAATAATACTATCCCAGCCCTCATTATTACTAAAGTTAGATGGAAGGTCAGTTCAGAGGAGCTGTCAAAAGGAGCATTCAGTGATGCAGCAACAAGATGGAGTACCTTTTTGGTTAAAATATAAGAAAAGACTTTCTGATCTTGTTACAATGCCCAAATCCAGACTGTTCAGTGGGGTTAGTGTGATGCAATTTGTCTGCAACAGGATCTCAAATGCTGTCATTAATCTATGGCTCCAAATAGCTTTTATCCTGTTTTTCCATTCTTGCATCCCTTCCAACCCCCCTTTTCAGGAGTTATCTCAGCCAATTTTAGTATAGGAATGGCCAGTGAAATATTAGTGTCATTTCTTAGAGAAAAAAAATAAACATATCCTGGAACACTGGATCATATGCTTGCACTTTTCTAGTTACAGGAACAATCAGACAATGAAGTAATATAGCAAGGATAATTCTTCTGGACATCCTTGAGACTCCGCATAATACATTTAGTTTGGTAAATCATGATTTTAAACAGTTAAGATTTTAGCTAGAAGTTAGAAGCAATTTATATTGATTAAGATGTAAGTTAGATTAGCAAATGGTAGGTTAATGGTTATTAGATACCTAAGCTAGAGCTAACTGTTATATTTTGAGTATGTTTATAGAAGAAAGTGGAGTAAGCGGACCGTCTTAAGAACAGATGGAAACCACTAAGAACAATGGCCAGCACCTGGACTTGGTATCAATCAATCATGAAGCAGGGGACCTTGGATTGTGCCAGAGGGTCACAGAGACCTGATGAAGACTCTCCTGACTTCATCCTTTGAGACCACTGACCCAATCTGAGACCAGTTACCCAATTCAAGAGAAGAACTGTGCACTCATGAAGGACTAATAGCCTCATTTTAATACAGAGCGGGGATGGGAGGTGCTGGGGTTATGCATATTTATTGTATGTAAGATCTTGGAAAATAAATAGAGGGCAAAGAGACTTGTTCGGTGCAGCCATGCCTTTCAGAGATGACTTCCGTGCCATCTGCCGGTGAATAAACATACCACTCTCTAACTAAGTAGTTAGAGGGTCTTTGTCTGCGATTATATTGTTTTCTAGTGATTCATTGGAACCATTAAAGTGCCATTACATACTAAATACTTTCGGATACCTAAAAGCACAGGCAATTGTGCATTAAGGCTCAACAATCATCTTATGCAATAGGAAATTATCTTCCCAGATCTTTAATCTCAAATCATTTCCCATAATGACAGTTCTTTGGTTGTCCCAATAACAACAGTCTGTTAAATTTAGAAAGAATTCTACATCTTGGGTGTACTGCTAATCACTACTGCAGGTTCACACAGGCAAGAGGAAGCCTTTAGCTGTCATCCTATGTAAGACTTACCTATCCTAGGGTTACCAAACCACTGTACGTATACTGAACTAGAAGACAGCTTTAGCTACTTGTCCATTAAGAGACTTAAAAAGTCTCCAGGAACTCATGAGTAAGCTGCCTACACCTTGAATCTGCATCCCCTGATTTAGCTAGGATGAAGAGTGGTGAAGTTTTGTGCCAGTCTAAATAGTAAGGTGGGAGTGGAGAGGGTTATGTTCAATTTACCACAACTGCTGCTGCGATTTTACTGCCATTTTTTATTTCTTATGCATCATCCAACCTATTGTTAACAAACCACTGAGTTCTGAGTTCAAATAACTGCCTTCATAGATAAATATACCTTCTGAAAACCTTGTATTGCTTTAAAATAGAGCACACATTTCCTGGTGTATGTATTATTAAAAATAAACAGTCTGGGAATAAACTGAAAGTAACTTGGAAATCAAAGCAGTTTTACATTGAGTCATAGAATCATGGAGTGGTTCAGGGTGAAAGATCATCTCATTCCAGCCTCTTGCCATGAGCAGAAGTCAACTGATAGAATCCAAATGGGGAGGAGGATGCGCTTGTATTGGTCACACACCACTCATGCTCCAGCCAGAGCTGCAGAAGTGGCTTCCACAAGCACTTGTTTCACACAAGTGCTTAGAAAACTGTATTAGATTTGTCTCTGTGCATGTCCTCTCCTGTGAAAAACATCAGTGCACAATGTGACCGAATGTCAGCACAGATAAGTTGGAGAAGAGCAAATGCAACAGTGCTGGTACAGAAGTTATTATTTCAGCCCAAGGAAAATTACACACCTTCATTACAGCTGACAACCTACACAATGCCATGCTTGAAATATAAATGATACACTGTTTAGCTGGAAAAGCCATTAGGTGTGTGATGAGAGTGGAAGTGAGCTAACTACCTTCCCAGAACAAATATTGCTTTGCCTTTTACGTAAGCAACTTGACAGGTTTTTAAAAACTGACTTCCAGATTTTGTATTAAAAAAAAAAAAAAAAATCATTAGGAAAAATGGAGACCTCCACTCTGTGCAGTTTGCCCTTCTTCCCACTGGTACACCTCCAAAGTGTGAAGCACGCTGACTGATCTGCCCAAGAAATGGCATTTCCAGACTTTTCTCGGCAGCCTGAGAAGTCTTCCCTATTCCAGCACTTTTCATGGTCCTCGTCCAGCTTTTGTCTGGATCTTTGTGGGTCCTAATCCTTTACAAGGGCATGTAGCAAAAATTTTAGAAAATCAAAGTGCATTTCAGCTTTTATCAGGAACATAAAAAAATAATTACAAGATGCAGGAAACAAAGCCAGTCTTACGTTGCTTTCATGTTTTGCACTCTTCTGCTCTCTTTTTATTTTAAATTAGCATCATAGAAAGTACATTTGGGAGGACTTGTCCTAAAGCAAAATCAATCTATACCAATTCTGGCAGATATTTGTCTCATCACCCTCAGTGTTTTTTAAGACCAGCAGTGATGGCAATTTCATGTGCTCTCTAGACCTCTTAGTCCTTAAAAACAATTTCTGTTTTTAAGGAATAAGAGGTCTAGATTGCACATGAATATCTATTACCTAATAGACATTACCTAATATTTATTTGAAATGTAAACCTATTATTTTCTGTCCACTGAGGTGGATGTAGAAGAATTACTGCCCAGAGGAGGAGGTGCGGGTCAAAGCAGGGTGATAGAGACACATCAGACTGTCCACTCACCTGGTCTTCTTGATGTAGAGGAGACAAACTGGTCTCGAAGGGGCTTGAGGGAGAGCTAAAACTCCAGTTCTCCCAAAGAACTACACAGCCTCCTTCCTTGGTCTCTCAGGATTCCCCTGCAGTGTGCAGCAGGCCAGGTTAGGGGTGCAGTGGGGTTAGGCACAGCTTTAGTACCACAACACAGTGTGTTTTATTTCACATTGCAAAGCACGGAAAACTTGTATTCAGCAGCAGATTGCAGAACAAAGAGTTTACTAAAGAAAATAAAAAATATAATACTTCATGCCCAATATAATGAACTGCCTCTTTTATTAAATTTCATTCTTCTTGAAAGCAACTTCAAGTTAGAAACATGTGGGTACAAGGTAGAATTTGTTTGCATGTTTGTAATGCCAAGATTTCTCCCATAGAGCCCAGGAACAGAAGGTTATCTATCTGATTTCAAGTAGGTTGACTGTAGGTACTATACATTACAAAATTAATAATTTTCCACTAATTGCTAAGTGGGAGTTATTCACTGACTGAAAGAACCTTTTGTATTTTGTATCGTACATACCAGTTCTAAGACATCACTTAATTATATTATTTCACTCCTCTGTCATGGGTACAGGGTAGTGTTCCACTATATTAACAATAATTTAAAAATCTTTACTTGAATGATACAGAGAAGGGCATTCAAGATGGAAACTAGGATTCGGTTGAGCAGACAAGTTACTGATTTGAACCCATTTGCTGAAAGTTCCTCCTCAGCCGGTGAGGAAAGTTGTCTCTCGTGATGTCATGAAATGGAGTTTACATCCTGCTGTATTCACAGTAAAGCAACACTAAAGGGAATATTTCCTTATTTCCTGCTCCAATGATAGTAGGGCTTTGTCTGCTATTCTCTTTGGGTTTAGTTTTGGAGGTTTTTTTCAGGGAGATAGTCTGAAATCTATGTCATACACATGGATACCCCTTGAAGGTGGGAATTTCAGGTTTTTTTTTTTTTCCATTTGAAGGTACTGGGCAACATTTTCAAACATTTAGATGTGCATCTACATCTCTTTAGGAATCTAAGTTCAGGTCACAAGTGACAGCATGTCTGAAAATAAAAATGAGAGGAACATCTTGGAAATCTGAGTCAAATTTCTTCATGTATAAGTTGGTCAAAGTCCATTTCAGAAAGGTAAGGAAAGATACTGATCAAGGAACCTAGATATCCATGCCGGAGACAGCCAGCCAAAAGTCTCAAAAATATCACTTGCAACTCAGTAGTATGGATATTAGATTCGGAGACAAGTATCAGATGAAGATGGAAACAGAGGACTATCAGTACAGTGGAGAGGGGGAAAAAAGAAAAGGACAATGAACTATGGATGGGGCTCAGGATGAGGAGTGTTTCCAGTCTGTTTAACATGAGGACTATACTCGGAAACACAGTGGGACCAAATCCTTTTGTGGTCAGTACTGCTACACCTAATGAAGCCTAAAGATAAGTCTTGGGATGTTTTAGCTCTATAATTGTGCCCAGAGTGATAACTTGTACAGCAGAAGTAATTGTTTAGAACTGTATTTGTTTCCACAAGCCTCAAAAGGAACCATCATTAGATAAGCAGAAGAAAACAAATTCAGTATCAGTGTAAAAATCCTACTTTCTGTGGATAGCGCAACCCTGTATCCATGGATTGCATTCTTCATGAAAAAGGATGGTTGGTCTCATCATCTTCTCTAGATACAGCACTGGGGTTGCAATGGACTTCACCTGTGGGAACGAATTAGGAACATTTTTGCATTATAATAACTTGGTATAATGTATTTAGAAAGAACTTGTCTATGCAGTTTTAATGTCTTTGGGGAAATAATAGAAATCAACATTCTTCCAAAAACAATCAGGAATGTTTGATGCTATTCCTTTTTGAGAATATGGCTCTGCAACAATTTCTCCATCTTTGAATGCAAAACCTTCTGCCAGATTCTTCTGGCTTGAAAAGGCTCACAGCATGTCCTGTTTATCTTTCTGTAATCCCCAAGATCTTTCCACTTTTGGGGATGCAATTCCTGTTAGAGACCACCATAGTCTATCTCAAGACTACAGTGCTTCCTAACTGGGAATAGGTCCCATGTGATTGGCAGCCAGCTGGCAGAGGGTAGAATATTCCTTAGGCACCTAAGGTGGCAGCTGAGCAGGCAATTCCCATTCTTTTGGAGAAAAGCTGTCCCAGGATTTTAAGAGCTTTCTTATATTCCCTGGAATAGCAAATGCCATATGTAACATTGCCCTTAAACCCCAAACAGAAGCCTGACACAGACAAAGCAGTGAAAGATTTCCTATTTATTTCCATTAGCTAGGATTTGACTGTCGCCATATGGAATTTATTAGCGTATATATCTATTACAGTCCATGCAGTGTACACAGTTTTTCTTACCAATCTCAAAATTAGTATTTGGAAAAGTTCCGGGAAACATATCTGCATTGAAAGTTGAACTTGTTCTATTAGAATGTAGACTCCACAAAGCCTGGGATGATGATCTGTGATTTAGACACTTTGGTGTAGATCCAGCAGTTGCACCTGACCCACTCCAGTCTGAAACCAGAGAGTGGAAGGTGCATAAATAAAATTCTGTACAGGTGCCACATCTCAAACTACCAGAGAGCAGAGAGGGGAATTGTCTGTGCTTGCTTTCTGTGCCATCCTAATTCCTGCCCGGAGGCTGAGGGTCTCTCTGCTACACAGTGCACAATTACTGATGTTAATTTTTACATTAGCTCCATAATGTTTGTGCAGGTAAGGCTGGATACCAGCAATTCAGTCTTCTATTTCCCCTTGAGAACCTAGTCTGGCAATACTAATTTGATAAGGTCACAAAGGAGGAGGCAGGAGTCATACAACAGGGAGAAGTTGCAGCCTCATCTTTATTTTGTCATATAACACTGAGCTGGCTCCTGCTCAAGGGAGAACACTCTGGTTGCTACTGAGAGCACTTGTGCTGAAATCCCCTTCTGTAAATGGAAATTTACCTCTTCCTCACCAGCACAAGGTGCACAGGATGCTGAACACAAGACAAGGGTATTAATACAGGATTTTTAGTCTGGTTTCCTGAAAACCAACTGGCTAAACTTCTCCTTCATTATACCCCTTCATAACATAATTTTGTTCTGATAGACAGACATTAAATTCTTCCACATTTCTGTAAAAAATTATCACTGGGGTAGCCCAGAATAAGCCACGGCACATGCTATTTCTTGCTGAGCTGGCAAATAGAAAAATCTTAGAATAATTTAGTTTGGAAGGGAACTTTGGAGGTCTTTACTCCAACCTCCTGTCCAGAGTTGGATCAAGTTGGTCTGGCATCTGTCCAGCTGAATTCTGACTCTCCAAGGAGAGGGACTCTCCTCATGGTCTCTTTGGGCCACTGCCACCTAACCAGCAAAAAAAAAGTGTTCCCTTATAAATAACATGGATTTCCATCCCTTGTGGCTTGTATCTGCTTCCTTTTGTCTTCTTGCTGTGCACCTCTGATATCCTTCTCTTCTATGTTACTTCCCGTCAGATAGCCAAAGACAGCAAGGCATCTCCCCTCTCCTTCTCAGGCTGAGAAAATCCAGCTCCTGCACTGTCACCCTCTCATTGTATCACACGAGCAGTTAATGCAAGAGGATAAAGACCTATTAAAGAACAATTATCCAATGCAATACAGAACGGCTGTTGAGAAGAGCCTGAGTTCTTAATGCAGAACAAATGTGACACCAGTAGCAGATGAAGATTTATGAGTCAACTGAACAAATCCCTTCAGTGCTTACCAGAATAACTACTCAGATGAAATCTTCCACAGCAGAAGTGTACTCGGCACTGCTTCACTACTTCATCCTTCATTAGGCAGTGAAACAAAAAGATAAAGAACCCTAAAGAAGAAAGGAGAGATTCATGGGTTTTAATGTGTGTTCTCCAACCTGCTGCCCCTTTTCTAAACTGTCATGCCACTGATACCAGCCTGTTCTGTCTGGGCAAAACGTCCCTGGCACAGCATCAGGATCTTTAAGGTCACTTCCAGCCCAAGACAAGCTATGACTTTGTAATTATGTTGGGCCAAAATTTCACTGACTTCTTTGTGCATATGAAAGGGTGATAGGAAGAGTTTTCTGAAGATTTGGTTTAAGAATAATCTGTAAGTCAATGTGGATTCTATCATCCGTTTTTATGCCCGGATGAAAAGGATCATGCCAGCTCCTGACAAGGCACATTTATTGGGACCCATGTTTCCAAGGCACGAATTCATGTTTTTAATAGTCTACCAATCATAGCAATATTATCTAAACAATCCTGTCATCCCACTGCAACAGTTTTCCTCTCAAAATAGCTTTAGCTATTTTAAAATACTAAAGCTGTATCAGTTCTCCTCTTCCCCCATACCTGAGTGACATGGTAGTACAGAATTATTTTTATTTCACATCCCTAAACCCTGTGTTTATAGCACTACTCCATTCAGAAGTTACCTTGCAAGGTGTTAAAAATGCTGAAGAGGTACAGGAAAAATATTCTCACTGCTCCCCAGGCAAAAAAGGCAAAGCCCCAAGTTAAGCCCAAAAGAAACATCAAGCTGAAAGCACTCTTGAGGTCTTGGAGAACACTCTGTTTCCAGAATCTGGATGTCTCTTTTGTCCTTGTTTTCACAGAGTGGATTTGAAGAAGAACAGTGATGAACATGGTTGTATTCATCAAAAATATTAAGAAGAAATAGGCCACAACAGAGATGTAGAACACTGTGTTGTCCTGGATCCAACAACTGCAAGAAAGAGAGGTCTGTATTCAATAAGGAGTTTTGTGAGGGAGAAACTCAGGAAGCTTGGTTCCCAAAATAAGCATTCTGTATCGTTCTCCAACACCTAGTTGGGGCATTCTGTAGTACCCGTTATTTTCCCCCAGAGACAACATTCATAGAATTCCTGCACTTGCCTTTTTTTTATGGATGTTATGGAAATTCAGTAACTTTAGGACATCGATATTTCTGGGAAATTCAGATAAACCTCACCATTGTTTCACAACTTAATAATGTATAAACACAAAGAAACACTGCCTTAGGAAAACCAAGTTGAATATTACTTAATTAGGGGTCTAGATAATAGCATATCACTGGTTTGCTTTTCCTTAGACATAAATTAGTAAATTTTATCTCTTTTTTACTTTATGTCTTTTTGTTAAAGATGGGGAACAATTCTCCCTCTGAGGTGTCATGGGTGTGTGTTGCCTCTCTGATGGGAGAAAATCCAACTATTCCAGGTAATCTTCACCAAAAAGTGCTAAACAAGAAGCAGGTGAAAAAATGGAAGCATTCTTTGCTATAGAAGCATTTTTTTAAAGGATGAACGAATGCAGTGTTTTCCGACCGGAGAGGAGAAAAGGTTGAGACAATTGAAATGAAACTACTTGAAATTATGATGAGACAGTGATGTGAATTGACATTAAAAAAAAAACCAACCCCCCCCCCAAAAAAAACCAACAAAACAAAACAAAAACAAAAAACCAACAACAACAAAAAAAACAACAAACCAGAAGGAAATGTGCAAAATACTAGAGCAATTATTGTGCCTTTAGATTTTACCAGAAAACCAGAACATGCAGAAGCACATACAAATATCTCCTTAGACTGGGTTAATACAAAGAAAGAAATTCACATCAAATAAAAATGGAGTTGACTGGCAGAAATCCTCCCTGTCCTCAAGCCCAGTTCACCAATGTGGAAATTACTCCATGTAGCAGACATGCATTCAAAATGTTCCTATTAACCAGAACCACTAAAAGGAGAGGATAAAGATGGGGGAGAGGAGACAAAAGTGAGTTACTTCTGGTTATTACTTGTATTTGTCAGATATTCTGGTGACCATCAAAAACCTTAAAGTATTATACTTACAAATTGCTGTAAGGATGGCTCTCAGAGAGTGACCCATTGCCATAGAAGTCCTTATTTATAATGAGCACAAGAGTAATTACAGTAGCTGGTATGCCTAATGTGGAAAGCAAAAGAAAAATAAATCATTTTATTCAAAAGAAAAAATTGAGAAGATGGAAAGATGTCAGATAATCTCTGATACGTAATTACAGCAGATGTGTGCATCTTAGGATCAAACTCTATCTCCAAAGCTCCTTCTGAAAAAAGTGTAATTAAATGTGTAACACAGCAGGTTTAATCTCCTTATTTATGCAAATTACAAATGAGTAGGCATAAAAATATCTGTGTTTGCAAAATGTTTGTGAGTCTTCAAACATCTACAGAAGGGATCCAATCTGGTAAAATGAAACCAACTGATTATTAGAAAAGCTGAGTGTTGAAGGATAGGCAGACAACAGCATTTTGTTTTAAGGACTCACAGAGACAGATGTTTCCCAGGAGGTGCTTTATCAGTCTTCCCTTCCACACATTTCCCAGATGTTTTTCAGTTCTGGCTTTGCTATAGAGAACAGCTACTGATAACAGCACCATCAAGGATTGCTGCCCCTGAGAACAATTGTGTGGGACATCAGATCTGAGGATAGGGATGATAATATGCTGCATACTATTCAAGAGTTAAAAAACTCCAAACTCTTAAAACAGAACCTAATGGTGACCCAAATAATATAAATTCTGCTGTAGGTCAGTGCCTCTGATAACCTTTCTAACAGGGGCACCAGAATTTGGGTTCTTTTTGATATGTTTTTCCCAAACAAGTCTCTTATACTTGTCAGGGGAGGTCCTTGGGAGAGCAATGAATGAAAGCCAAATCCACTCTGTGCATGGGAATCAGGAAGAAAATTCCAGAAATGGACACAAGGCTTAGAGAAGGTGTTAAAATCACCTCTGAGCATCCCTAAACAGGGGTGAAGGCTGTGGGCAGCCTTACTCCACAGTCACACCCACTCATGTGAGGTACTGTGATAAATCATCCTGTAAAGAGAAGAGGGGTAGGAAAGCAGTACCTTACACCCACTTTCAGTTGCATGCGACTGTGTAGGGACCAACAAGCACACTCTGCTAATGTCTCCTGGGACAGAAGACATGTAAGCTGAAGAGCCTGGGGGAAGAGATGCATCCTTATAGTGTGTATTGCATATCTGCTAGCTCAGTGTCTTCACTTACTTCTGTAAATAACCCTAATATTAGAGAAGCTGACAAGCACAGAAGTGGAGAGGCAATCAGTCTACTTACCCCAGCCAGCAATGCAGAATTTTAGGATGTACTTTGGGACATAAACATTGAAAACTTTGACAAGGGCCAGATAAAAGTGAACAGACTCCAGGCACATCCAAGTGAATGCTGCAAGAAGGAAATAGTGGAGGAGCATGGCCACAGTGATGCAGAGGCCTGGCTGGTTGAACGAGGTCAGCCAGGAATTGGTGAGGAAGACAATGTTCAGCATCAGCAGGGCAGCACAAAGGTTGAGCAGGATTTTTGAGGGGTTGTCTCTCCGTACATTCCTAAGAAGAAGGGGAAAGTCCACAAGGTTATCACTGCAACATCCAATTTATAGCCTATAAACAGGAATATTCCAGATTCTTGACTTAATATCTCACCCATGTCCAGGGGTAAATTTTTGAAATTTTTACTCTTTACAGACATTTTACTGTGAGAGTGGTGAGGCCCTGGCAAAGGGTGCCCAGAGAAGCTGTGGCTTCCTGGAAGCATTCAAGGCCGGGTTGGACATGGGTTGGAGCAATAGGGTTTAGTGCAAAATGTCCCTGCCAAAGGCAAGGTGTTGGACCTTTTAGTAAGGACCTTTTAGTAATCCCTTCCAATCCAAAGAATTCAATGATTTTGTGAAATTTAGGAGCACAAAAAATTGCTGAACAGTTCTGACAGGTGCTTGTATTGAAGCATACGTATTCAAATATCTCTAATTTTGCAACAGTCAGACATCAAAATGAAGCAACATTTATACTGTCAGCTCTCAGTCTTCCCTCTTATGCATCACAGCACCAAATATTAGCAAACATTCTGATAATTTCTGCAAATCACTTATTGCCAAATATTAAAATCAGTGTAAGAAAAACTATCAGACTTACTCAAGGGTTAGATACGTCATGAGCGTTATTCCCAAAAAAAGAGAAGAAGCACCACATCCTGCATAGCTTATCAGAGTTAATACGTGATCATGTGTGACATCTATTTCTGTCCGGGTCAAGTCCTGTGTTACAAGATAAAGAAACACGGCTGTTTGCCAAGACAGATTTAGAAAATTTCTTTCCACACTTTCACATTGTGAAATTACTGTTCTGCTTATTGCTACTTTTGGAGATTAATGCATTTATGTGCTTCTTATTGTATAGTCCCACCAAATATCCAAAATAGTAAATGGTAAATTAACTAGCATTATTTGAAGTATCCAGCAATAAATTGTGAAGCTAGAAAAGCTGTTCTTCAGAAACCACACATTGAACATGGATTCCAGGATCTTAACAAAATTATTCTACTGGAAGCTCACTTTGTAGGAGAAACTACTTTAGCAGGTGCCATGCTTGGAAACTGCACAAACCTGCTAAATGTCTTGGTGCGTGGTAGATCCTCGCTGTCCAGAAAGCACCACTGCAAAATTAGACAGGAGGCTGGGCCTTGCTTCTCCACAGTTGCTGTCAGGAGGAACATTGAGGGGATTTTGTTGTTCCCTGACACAGTTTTTCTTCTATATTGTGAAATTTTGAACCTCAGACTAGTAACCTACATCTCTGATGTCCAATGGACGATGCTGTTGAAGACCTGTAACTGTGTTGATTACCAAAGTGACAGTGAGAGGTCTGATCTGAAAATCAGACTGAATTCTTCTTGCTTGAATGAAACTTGAGCAAATGTCTGAAATTTGAACCGCCTGAATTCCTTTCTGTAAAGCCACAATTTTACTCCCAGGAGGGCTTTTGTCTCTGGAGTAGGGTCATGCTGACCTCTAGGGGAAGCATTCAAAGTCACCCTATCCTGCTGGCTGTGTCCTATTGGGAATAGGCAAATTAATCTACTTCGTTTGCTTAGAACCTGCCTGGCTCTTTGCCTTTGTAGCAGCCCATTTTCAGGCAGTCATTTTCAGGCAGTCATCCCAGCTTCTGACATTTTGCTTTTAGAGGCAGTTTTCTCTGTTTACAGAGAAATGAGAGGTGATAGAGAATGACATCTCCCGTATTTGTACTAAACTTCACTTTCTGATGGAGCATAGATGAAACTTTCAAAAAGATTTAATGTCATTAGTTGTCGATGGCAGTTAATAAATTTAACACAGTACTTCCAACAGAGTAAATATCACATTGAGGTTGATTATGTTACACTGCAAATTACAAACTACATCTGTAAAACAAAATTGCCTTGAAACAAGTGACATTTAAAGGATTTTACACCATTAAATTATTATAACTGAGGGGGTTTATTATTATTATTATTGCTGATTTTGGTAACATTGCAGATATCTAAGAGCTTGTATAGATATGAATCTCCTATCTCTTCTCTAAATCTAGTGATGACTTTGTTTAGTGCCGCAGGACTTTCTGGGAGATGATTCATGGAATACTCACCAGCAGGACTCCAAAATGGGTAAGATGGTTACAAAAACAGATTGTATAATTCATATCTGTATATCGTATTTCACACCCTGATGTATTCCAACCACCCAGTCCATCTGTGTAATAGAGAAAAAGTATTTTTAAGCAGAGTTAGTCATTCTCCAACATTTCTAACTGTGCAGCACACAGGGTGTGTGAAGATGAGCTCAAGTTAGCGTAGATTGCCGGGTCATTTAGCAGTACACAAGTGAGATTTCACACTGAAACACATCTTCTGTAGTTGCCCGAGAACCTCAAAATTTGGATGAAAGGTTTAAAGTCATTTACATATCAAGAAAGAAAGAAAGAGAAAGAAAGAGAGAGAGAGAAAGAGAAAGGGAGAGAAAGGGAGAGAAAGGGAGAGAAAGGGAGGGACAAAGGGAAAGAGAAAGGGAAAGAGAAAGAAGGAAAGAAGATAAAACCCTAGTGCCAGGCTAGATTGTGCTGGAGGATGTGGAAACAGAAGAAAGAAACACGCACAGGGCAGATGATTTATTCAGGCAGAGTGCAGCACTGAAACAGCAAGACCTTCCCTGATAAGACTGAACATTTTGACTCTATTTATGTGGTATGCATCACATATTCAGAAGCTAAGCTTCTGATTAAAAACAAATAATTTCTGCTCCTAGTAATTGCCGAAGAAACCTCTCCCACATGCTCTGAGTTAACCCAATTCACAGTTATCTCTCTGTGTCTGGTGACTGTCTGAGCCATTTTAAAGACCTGACCCCAGCAAAGCCCCTACTGTATTCCCTGAAGTCACAGTAAGAATTCATCTGACATTTCATTGCACTTCTGTCTTTTTCTTGGACAAAGTCTTCTTATTCATGTCAATGCAGCAGTGCACAATGCCATGACCATATCCCTGGCAATAACACTGCATACTGAGGTATCAACATCAACACAAAGCAGCAGGAAAAACTCAAGTTTCAAGGTGAAATGTCAAGAAGGCAAAGCTTCTGCGATGCTGGGTACAGAGCTAGCTCAGCAAGTAACACTTACTGTTTTTCCCAAAGTCCCAAAAGACACAGTGCACTGCTGCATTCCCCTGGAAACAGAAGAATGGAGGCTGTGACATTTTTTAAGGATACATGCACTCTCTGCACTTGCAGATGGTGTATCTCACCTCTAATTGGCGTGTATAACCAAGGCACTTGGATTTGATTTCCCCTGCAGTGCTTTGCAACAAAGCCCACTTGTGTCTATGATTGTGGGTGCAGTGCTGCACACTGTCTGTGGGTGAGTGGAGGTCAAGAGCAGCCAGATTCTTGGGTTTTGGGAGCCAGCCAGGATATTGGCCATCTCATCCATGGCACTAAACTATCAGAGTCCCACTTTTTGCCCTCCTCTTTACCAACTGAAATCCTGCTAGTCCGTGATTTTCCCAGTTTTGCCTGTATCTTTCAATACCTTGTATTTGAAGGACAAATTATTGTATTGTTAAGCACAGCAGCAAATGTGACAAATCGTTCACCTTAGACCAATTCCTGTGTCTAATCTCATTGGGTTCATGTGCTGCCTGAGATGTCACACCAAATTACTGGTGAAATTCAAAAGTTATGACTAAGACCTGGAATAGAAACCTGAGATTTTATACATTAAAAAAACAAAACAAAACAAAACAAAACAAAACAAAAAACAAAAACCAAACCAAAACAAAAAAGACAAAAAAACAAAACAAAACAAAAAAAAAACCAAAAAACAAAAAACCAAAAACATACAAGAAACCTTTACTGTAGATTTTCAGCAATTCCCCTCTCTGAAACCAGGCAGGGAAGACAAGTGAGAGCTGAACAGATGTAAATGGGTATTTAATGCAGTGATTTCTCTTGGGGACATTCTGTTTAATTACTCATAATGCTGCAGCAAACCTTTCCAAGGCACATACTAATTTACTTTTATCATTATTATATCATTAATAAAGTTTAATAATGCACAGAGTTTACAGGAAGCTAGCTTAACAGATAAGCTGTTAAAATGTGTGATTTGTAGGCTGTCAAATATAATTAGGCACAGAGGCAAAGATGTAGGTTTGGATGATAACTCATTAAATATTTAATTAAGATAATTTTAAAAGGTCAAGGAAAAAATCTGAATGGTGCCAGATGGCCTGGTAGAGTAAAAACCATAGGAGAGAGGAGATAACTAGGTGAAATTTCTGGGAATATATTTGCTGAATGGAAAAAGCATTTTGCAAGGAGAACAGCAATTACATATCCTCATTAATTTGAACTTTAATCAAGTTCATCTTATTGAATAATTTTCTTCTGCCCTGGGATTGTAATATGCTCAGCTGTTTGTAATAGGCAGAACCTTAGACATTGTGAGCACAAAAAGGTTAAGGAGGAATTCAGTCAACAAGTTTGACCCATGCTAATTTAAAAATAAAATAGAGTTTAACGTTTTGAAACACCATTTTGAAATAAAACAAAACTATTTGATTTTGAAAACATCTTTGCAAGATTTGGGTTTTTTTTTTTTAAGTTTTTCTTTTTTGGTGGCTTAACCTATTTTCCAAATTCAGATCAAGGATAAATCATTTCAGTCCAATCCAAAATGCACTATTTTCTGGTAAGTAAACTATTCCTTGAAAAAGAATTTCCTAGATCAAAATAAGGAAACAATAACAATGTCTCTTGTTGCTAAGCACAGATTTAAAGTGGAGACAAAATCTCTGCAGGAATTATTAAACACTGAGGTCTGTGTGGTCAGTAAATGTTTGGAGAGGCCAGGCAGCAAAATGTTTTAAGTTTACTTAAGTCCTGTTCCCAGTTTATTGAAAGGGTAAATGAAGTCAGCTTTGCCTCACCCCGTCCCTGATGAAATGAATGCGTCCTACCCTGTTCTGGTCTATGTGGTGGAGAGTGACAGTCACAGGCTCGTTAAGATTCTGAATTGATGCATTTTCAATGCTGGCACTCACAACATAAGTATTCAACCTCTCCATTGTTAAACTGTCATCCTGCAGGGGAAAAACACACACATGCAAAATTAATTCAAGCTCTGCCCTGCTCTCATTTTCTTTTAACTGTATTCCTTGGAAATGGTGATCAGCTAAACTCCATGGGGTGACTAAGATAATTTAGCTACTTGCTATGTCATTAAAAAATGCAGTTAGCTGCAGCTCAGGGACAGTCTCCGCATCAGCTGAAGCAGAACTGAGTTTCGGATGCACCAGCTGGATTGAGAAAGCTGTCTAGTTGTTTCAGTACATTTAAACATTTGGTTGTATATCATTAAGCTCATTAGACCAGACTGTGAATGCTTCTTCATTGTGCAAAGCATTGTTTAGCACACTGTACGAGCCATCATTTCAAAGAAATGTCTCCCATTCTAAATTATACCTACATGTCCTTAAGAAAATACAGTAAGTGCTAGAATAGTCATAAATCCTGCACTTCATGCTGCTATAATATTTTAATGGAGATATAAGTCTCTGTTAAAAGAGAAAATGGAAAGTAATTATTTTGGTGATGTTTGGCATATGCTATGCAACATCCTTACTATTAGAGAAGGTTAGGGTATATTCTTTTCCTGCAGAGCAGAAGGACTAGAATAACATCAGCTACAGAAAACGAGAAAAAAGTCTAAGGTCTACAGGCATCTCTCAGAGCATCCTTGCCTCAGAGAAGGTTTTGCTGCCTGAGTACATTTTTCCTGCATTATCAGTCTGATGCTAATGTGCCCAGAACAGATGAGACTGTTGGAATTTCTTTGGTAGGCACTGAGAACAGCTGAGCACATTCTTGCTGTGTTAGGGTTTGCTGGGAATATAGTTACCAGAAAAAGTGAAGTAGTGCCAAAAAACTTGAACTGGATCTTTGAATGCTTGTCTGGGTCAGAGTACTTGATCCCTAGGAAGCTCTTCAGGGATTTTGGCAAAAACACTGAGGCCAAAGCCTTTTTGAAAGGGTTTTCTTGCACACTGATCTGCAGGAGAGAGAGGACATGCTCAGAGGTGCCATCCTCAGGTCAAATTCAAAATGAGACAAATGAGCAGGAGGATTGTCTGATTGAGTCAGAGGTCCCTGAGGTGATACTTTGCTCTCACCTTGAGATCCACACCTCTGTTGTAGGAGGTAATTCCAAAGGCCAGTCCTCCAAACAGGCTGGGATTTGGACGCAACACCAAGAGGGCTAAGGACGTGGTTATGACTGACATATTTCTCTCTGTGTAGGTAACCTTATAGCCCACCTCCTCAGTCATCTTCAGGATACTTCAACAAGAGCAACAGAAAGAAAAAAAATACAACTCTTGAAACGTTCTGCTGGTTTGATAATGCACAACACCCAAGAGACTAAAAGCCTTTGCTCTGATTTATGATCACAAGGAGCAAGCACTGGAGCAGAATGGGTCCATTTTGGGGTAGATGGCACTTTGTCTGCACAGGTGCAGGAGATGGCAAGCAGTTGCACTGGCATGATTCAGTGGCCTCTGTCAGGTGGATTATACCCTCCTGCAGGGACCAGAGAAGGAGGTTCTGAGAAGACCTGAATCAAAATCCACACCCAGTCAAAAACTGCACTTCATCTGTAAGGCAGTAACTTGTAAAATCTGCTGATATAATTATTTTCAATCATCTAATAGTACCAGGAGATGAAATATTGGAGCCAGAAGAATTTAGTCTCGTAGAAACCTCAGGAAGTTCATCCCCTAACTCCTCACCACCTCAGGCAGGATATACTCTGAAGGCAGAGTTGCTGCTCAGGGGCTTCTCCAGCAAAGCTCTGAATGGGTAAACTCCATGTCCTTGCATTTGCCCTTGTCAGGGTCAGCTGCACCATTCAGCTGTTCTATACAGTGCTCTGCTCAGACATTCAAAACCAGGCAGCCAAATTCCCTTTAAGACCTCAAAGAAGAGAGGTGTTTTAAAAGCTAAGAACCTCAATTTTAGTATGTGTGAGAATCACATCATAGATGCAGGATCCTAAATATAGATTTTGAAGACTAACACTGAACAGTTGTATTTAAAAAGTGTTTATCAGCAAGGGTAGAGGGTGAGAATTGTGTCTCCAGGCTGACCTGCCCACAGCCCTCACTGCTGAGCTGCAAAGATCCTTGCGAGAAGAGATGGCAGCTGAGCAGTCCCTGGGCAGCCTCCAGGCTTGGATGTCAACAGGGAACAACACTGGAATGGGGACTTCTGCAGGACTGGTTCTGCTAAAAAGCACCTTTGACCAGACAATAACCAGTTCCTGCTGGTTATAACCTCAAATTATATTTAAGATCAAAGTAGAGAAATTGCTAGCTCTGGTGATGATATTTTAATAGACTGAATAAATTATACCATGATGCCATTTCAGCTTAGGAAACCTCTCCTGGGCAAGTTATCTTACTTACCTATTGGTTATTTTTTTAAAGTTCTTATCTTCTATTTCTTGCAGCAGAATATAATCCAGTATAGACAATACAGTCTCTGCAAGTGTCACACTCACAACTGCAAACTCTACAATATCAGAAATTTTACTTGCAATGATTTCTACTTCTTTCACATGCAGTGTTGCATCAGGCAAGAGGTATAAAATATGCTGTGCAACATCTTGTGCATTCTCTGAAGAAAAAAAAGAAGTGTAGATGATTTATGTAGCATAGTTATCTGTCTGGCCATACAGCTGCCTGTCTCTCGCTAATGCTCCTGATCTATTACAGACTTATGTCCTAAGAATAAGTCAATAAGCCCACTACATGTCAATGAAACTGGAAAAAGAACTTTAAAGTAAAATCTGCATATCTCAGATTTTATTTTAAAGGAAGAAAACAATGCACTTTTCAAAAGAGTACTGTCACCTGTTTTTGGATTTATAAATACTATCTGCAAATAGTATTTAGTTATAAATTTGGTTGTTTACAAGAATTAGTGAGTTCCAAATTACATAAAATCTGCCCCTGTCCCTAATGCTGCTTACCTGATACAGCAGCAAAAGCAAATTCTGACTGGTATTTTGTATTTACCATTCATTATCTGATCATTCTTCTATATTTTTTTATAGAAGTGTATTTTATACCCTGGGAGTCAGACTGTGTGCAACTGCAGATATCTTTCCATGACCTATTATTTGATGCTGCTGAGGATAAAGATAAGTTTTGGCATTGGGTTTGTTGACCATTCAAACTACTCACACCATTTGGCCTAGCTTAGAAGAAGTATAAACAGGTGGTAGAGGTCATCTCATAGCTTTCATGAATTACAGCACCAACTTTTCAACTCCAGACACTGATTTATGCTTCTTTCCATGAGATACTGTGAACTGCTTTGATGTGGTAACAGAGTGCATAGACAGGCAAAACTTGCCACATTTTTCACTGGTTACTTAGGGTAACTAGCTATAAACCTAAGTGTAGGCTTTGAGAATAGATTATTTGATAGAGGATTTTGGAAGTACCTGCAAAATTCATCAATAATAAAAAACCTTTAAGATGACCAGATGAGCAGGATGCCCTAACACAACCTTATCGCTTTTTCAGATGTGTGATTAAAGAATTATCTAATTACAACTATTTTGACTGTAATTCACTGTGTCACTAAAGTATCTGGTGCCATACCTTCTGTTAGCTTGATATCTTGGAGGTCTAGAATATTATTTGGAAGTTTTTCCGGTAATTTGCATTTAGTCATGTTTGGTTTCTTCCAAAAAACTTGCTCAAGTTCAATAGTAATTTCACTGAAAAATGAAAACAATGCACATTGTTACAAGAAAAAAATGTATCATCATGATGTTCCTCATATTTCCCACTCAGACAGCTAAGACTGCAATATATTAACCCAACTTAAAATGGACTTTCAAGTCAGATCTGACTTAACATTCACCCACCAGAGAGGGGGCAGAGCCCAAATGCCAGAGTCGTGTGGAACACGCCTTGGGGTGTTGGAGGGCAGGAGACATTAAGAAAAGGCACAAAATGCTACAGGGCAAGGTTTCCCCTTTCTGCCCAAGCAGAAAGTCAAGTTTTCCCTGCAGGTGATGGGAATGATGCCATGTCCTTTTCCTGGAGCCTGTGCAGGACCAGCCCTAGATTTCTTTGCATCTTCCTTGGCATGGCACTGCTGTGTGCCGTGGCAGACTGCTCTTTTATTTGCCATCACAAAACCTGATGCTCCCTTCTGTTTTCCATGGAAGAATCAATACAAGTTGTCTTGTCACTCACCAGCTCCTCTGAGCAGACTGTAGAGGGTTTTTCCTGCAGCTGACCTCTGTCTTGGAGGCTCGACTTCTTACAGGCCAGGAATACTTCCCTTTGTACCTCATGAGGGAAAATATTTCTGGACAATCCACTAGTGCTGACGAGGATATAAATAAGAGCTCTTTACAAAGACTCAATAGTCAAAAAGAAGATACACCATCCCCCACCCCCCTCCCCCCCTACCGCCCCTGACACCCAGGAACTGAGCTGTCCTGTGGACCCGGCTTCCCAGTGGGAATGAGTTCTAATTTGCAGACTGAACAGGAGCATTTCACAGGTTTACTGTCTGTAAGAAAACATTCTCCTAAAATATTTCATCTCTTCTTCTACAATTTTTTCTCTTTTGTTTGACAGGGTTAGTTCTCAGGTACAGCGTTTGCAGCTTCACAAATCTTATTCAATGATACCACACTCTCCAGGCTTCTCTAATTTATCAGAAAGTGTTTTACATTGTCCTTCATTAACCCATCCATGTCTTTCCTCCAGGCTTGTTGTTTTATCATCTGCAACTGATGTTTTGTAAGCTACTGCTATAAAATGTGGTTTTGAATCTCAGGTATAGTCCGTTAGGTCTCATATCTGGCTTACTCCTGTTTTTTATAAGGAAGAACAAAGGTGGTGACCAAACCAACAAAATACTTTTTTGCCATGTGGGGATTGGTCCAATATGCACAGGCATAAAGAAAATGCTGGCAGGTAGATTTGGTTTGGTTGTTTGGTTTCAGTCTCCCTCGGGTACTCGTCACCACCAGGAGCTCCTGGATTTGTAGCTGCATCATCTTTACTCTACCTTCATTACTCCCTGCCTGGGCCCCAGGATTCATGTTTGAACTTGTCTCCATTCATCTAGAACCCAAGTTTTTATATTGCTGTGATTGCATGGTGTTCTACAGATTGTACATCGCATGAGGTCAGTCTGGTTAATTGTAAGGATGTTTTCTAGCCTAACCTCTCCACAAAATATAAAATTGGTTAAAACCAGTTATAGACAGAATGGCAAAGTATGTGATTTCCAATGCGGTTCTAGTGAAGTTTTACCTATTGACTTCACAGCCACGTCTTCAGGTTTCACAAACAGGGAAAATGGTCCCTCTTCATACGTGTCATTCAACAACTCTTTGATCTTGAGATTCAAGTCCTGTATTTCCAGAGATGTAGCCTTTACAGTGGCCTTACAGACGTAGCTACAAAGAGAATACACAAACAAGGCTGCTGTGTTAGTATCATTTCACAAATATAAATGGTTACAAATTTAAGGTATAACCCAGATAATTACACTGAATTGGATAATGTATGTATTGAGGAAATGCTTTCTAAAGCAGAAAATGCTGGGAACGCAGGTACAAGAATCCCTCTATGGTTTCATGGTATATACCTCTAAAGATTTCCAAAGAACTTTATTTGGCAAAGGAACATCTCTCTCACAAGTAAAGGTTTCTCAGTATTTGAAGTTCAAAGAGAGCCAATAATAAAACAATGAGGTGTTTGAGCACTCTGTGACTCCACAGCTCTCCAGAAAGTGGGGGTTTAACCAACCACTTTCATTAACTCTGGTGGATTCCACTTTTCCTCAAAACAGCTTTCAGTTGAAGTAATTACACTTGCTGACTCTGGAAGGTTTGGAAAGACCATATGTCTTTTTTAGTGGCTTCAGGCACGGCAGGAAAATGCAAGAAGCCATGGGTGGATGGCCTTGTGGACCTCCAATTTAACTGTGTGCTAATGAGTGACAGCTTCTTAGGGCTGGGATATTTCAAGCTTTTTTCAATTCACACGGCTGTCCGCCAGTAGTCATTATCTTTCTAAATCATCCACAGCCTTTTGAAGGTGATGGGAATTCACCTCCTCGTCCTGGCCTGGGGTCAGAAGGCAATTAGGATTTCCTGCAGAAGAGGTGCAGGATTCATCCTGCTATCCTTCTTGGGCACTGTCCACTCACAGTTCTGGCCCTAGTGAAGGACCCTGTCCAGGGCCATCTCTTACAGGGAAGCACAAGCCTCACAGCTTGCCATGGAAGCACTGTGAATCTCGCAAGATCTGGGGTATGAGAGGGAAATCTTGGATGCCCAAACATGTTTCCCCCAAGTCAAGTGTTCCTGTGGTTCTGACCTCTGTGTGCGCTTTTCTGATCACTCTGAAACTCAAAGAGCCATGGAGGGATATAATTCCTCTTCCCCTTAGAAGTGAAATCAGTACAAACTATGGAATTCCAGTTCATAATCCTGGGTCTTACCTTTGTGACGTCTGCTTTACCTTCCCCTTCCGTTTGCATGAAAGGACACAGAAAGTTAGAAACTGGTTAGAATCAACAGAAACAAATTGGGGTTTTTTTAAGGAAAGCAATTAGCAGGAACTCAGTGTGCTCATTAAAGCAGAGCCTGTTGCTTTAAGTGTTACTGGGACCTGACACCTGGCAGGAGCCTTTGTTTCACAGTACTGTCAGGAGTTCATGGAATAATAAAATAATATCAACAAAACACAAGAGCATCAACATTTAGACACTTCAACAGCTACATCTTCTATGCAGAGGTAAGAAAAATGCACCTGTCTATAAGAGCTATCAGAAAATAAAAAATTACACACGTGAGTCCTGTTATAGGCACTGGGGTGTGAATAATTATCCCTGAAAACAGAAGAGAATAGAACAATTACTTCACAGTAGCATGTAACTGTAACATGCCCATTTCTGCTACCACGTAAAAAAGAAATATCTTGTGACCACAATAAGCCAGACTTTACAGCTTAGAAATCATCTTGAATTCAGGATAAGTATATGCTGAACCCTACAGAAGTCACCAAGACCAAGTGTTATAATTGATATACATTCTTACAAAAAATGTCTCTCCCAGAATGGGAAGAATCTTCCCTTAAGGTTTTATGAATTGGATTCATCCCATTTGAACAGTGTAGCATGTTACTGTATTGTCATCTATAAAACAAGCAGTACCTGGAAGTGGAAGTCAGAGAAGAAAGTAGGAAGTAGAATAGACATAAAATGACAAAATTCTGCATCTGTACACGTGACATATTTACAAATTGCTAAAATATCCCTCTCTGCTGCCCACAGTTTGGATGTGAAAACAGGTGGAATGGGCTAAAAGGAACAAAATAGGGGAATCTGGTGCAAGAAACCATTGTTTCTAGAAGTGTTTTCAAACTATGACATCCTTTTATTAGACACTGCCACACAAGAGCCAGTGTGATACCAGTCAGGCCCCAGAGTCTGTGAGCCTTGTTCCCCTCTGTGGCCCCCAAACAGACTGGTCAGCTGGGAAATGGGTATCTGGAAC